>NW_017671116.1:244245-354092 GCF_001879085.1 Nicotiana attenuata
TGAAACAAGAAGAGAAACATGTTGTTGTTGAGGCTTTGAGTTAAACTAGGACATACCAGTGAAGATAGAAGCAAGCAGAATGAAAGAACCAAAGGGCACAGATGATTAGCCTTGGCTTGCAGCTGGCTAATAGTAGCAAATAACACAAGGAAAAAATAGATATTTTTATAAAAGAGGAATTTTTGAAAGCTAAGTGCCGCTCTTCCGTGTTTGCAAATCCATGAAACAACCCAATAGCACCGAGGTGTGCTCATTTGTGGACATTGTCACAGCTGTGATTGTGGATGACACAAGTTCTATGATTAACGTGGAGGATCCCCTTGAGGCCGTGCTATTAAATCTTGATGTTAATGATGATGCACTAGAGTGGAGTGTGTCAATGCTGTCGACGCCCCCTTTTTCTTGCGAAATCGGGTTTACGACATTTGGGAAGACAACTCTATTCCTGTTTGGGAATTGGGTTTTGGATTTGAAGAGTCGCCACCTAATGATTAAGTGCATTAGGACACTAAGGGTTTTGAGTTGGAAAACCAGAGTTCGGGTAAGGGCTAGAATTATCTCGAGGGGAAGGTGTTAGGCACCCCGTGAAGATCCACTAGTATGGTTCCCGGCCATGTTACATTGTGACTTTACAATAAGCAATTAGGGCTCAATAAAGGGGCTTGCACACAGTTTTAAACTCATTTTGGGAAAAAGATAAGGCAGATTTTAGTGGAAAAACGAGTTTAACAACTTATNTATCCTTTTAGATTGTCCTCCAAGTGAAGTGAGGATGATCTCATCGTGGTAAGTGCTAGAGATATTCGAGGGACGACAAGTTACCTAGGTACTTTTTCACGTGCTTTTTGTCACTTGAAGAGAGATCTTCCCACCAATCTAGCGCGAATATTGCTAACCATACCGTCAGTATATTGGCATTTAGTTCTCCAAATTAATGCACAGAACGTGGTTGCGTCCGTTGGGATTATGGAAAACCCGATGGACTTCGGATAAGGCTTATCTTAAAGGATCATTATGTGTACAACATAACTGACCCAGCTAGGTTTGACCATTATGCATGCATAATTTAAACAAAGTAAGGTTTCTATGGGTAATTTGTAAACACAAGTTCGTTATGGTAAGAGCCTAAAAATATCCCCAGCAGAGTCACCATGCTGTCGCGCCCCCCTTTTCATCTCCTCCGCGGGGAGGAAGAGTCGCCACCTAACGAGTTAAGGTGCGTTAGGGAACCTAGAGTAATTAACTCTTGGGTTGGTTTGTATTACCAGGTGTTAGCCTCTTGGTCCATAATTGTGGGTCTCGGCCTAACTTATATTCACAAATTAGTCCAATATAAACAAACAGTTGAAACAAATAATTGCAAGCAGAGCATGTTGGGCATTGTATAACTCAAATAGTAAATATAAGATCACATCAGTACAATGCCCGATAATCACTCCTTGAAAAGGGGCTATGCGTGGCATTAGCGCACCGGTCATCCTATCCATGTCTACCCTTCCCATCCCCTTTAGTGGTCCCGGAGGGTGTTAGGACCTCTACCTATGGGTGGTTCTAGACGTACCCCTAAGATTTTAAAGGCAAAATCTAAGGCGACAGTCACAAACATTTAGGACTTTCACATAATGGGAGCAATTAAGAGGCTCACAATTTCCTCCTTAAACAAACATACAAGCAGCACGACTCAAATACAATTAAGGTCTTTATTAATCAAAGTCCTAAAGCAGGATTCTAAGCAAATATGCAGAAATAGACCACTTTCAGATTCAGAAGTTATGACCTAATAGTTTCCTAGTGACTCCTTTTAAACAGCTTATTAGAATCAGAAATGTTGAACGATGGAAAGAATCTTAAGAACGTGATTTCTATTTGATGCAAACGACACTGGAAATGAAGTCCTTATAGGCGTGATTTCTATTATGATGCAAACGACATTTATAGTGAAATCCTATAGGCATGATTTCTATTAGGCCAAGCAATCAGGTTTTAAAAAAGAATGAATTTACATAAGTAAAAATAGACAAGTTTCCCCTCATTTCCATAGACAAATTCGAGTCTAGGTGCATCAAAGATACTAGCATGCTGACAATATAGCCTAACTACAAACTTCACAACAGAACCACAAGTTAAAGCAGGCTAGAAATAAAAGAAACTGATGGCTTGCAGCTTAACACAAGGAAAAAATAGATATTTTTATAAAAGAGGAATTTTTGAAAGCTAAGTGCCGGTGCCTTGTTTGTGAAAGACTTAGAGTATTTATAGTTGAAAATAGGTAGTGGAATAAGGTAAAAATCATAGTAGTACACTAATTTAAGAACTCAGAATCAATTAATCGGAGAATCAAGGAAGTGCTTCCTTAAGTTAAGGGAATTAAAATCAAACGGAAAGATTCAGTACCATATAAAGCAGGAAGAAGAATCAGTGCATGATTAAAAGGCAATGAACATGAGTAGCAAACAAACACGGTCAGTTATATAGACAAGAAGAAACAAGAGATGAGCAAACACAATCATATAGGGATGATATAAATAGGCTAAAGATTCAGCAGAACATATTCGAAGCATAACAGAGTCAAGTTAAAAAAGTAGTAGGAACATAAAATTGGTCAAAATAAACAAGGGAAAAAGGTTTAACCATATGGAAATCGGTTAAAACAGGTGTAGAAAGAACTCCGAAAAAACCCTAGTTTTCAATTAAAGTAAAAACGGTTTAGAGTAGAGGATCTTTCAGAGGAAAGCTCGAGAATAAGAAAATCATAGAAGGAAACAGGCTTAAAGCATGAAATAACACGGTCTGAGGAAGAAGAGAGTTAGGATTTCAAGGGAAACCCAAATAGAAATCAAAAGAACCTGTAGTAACCTCACAAATCGTAACACCTGTGGTGTGATTTTGCCCAAAATCACACTAGAGAAGCCTCAAACAACATAACAAAAACCCTAGGTCCCAATCGACATGGCCCAGGACCCTTGAGGGCCTTAGAGATGATGAGCAAGGCGGTGGAGTGACCATTGGAGGCTTGGGGTTTGAGAATCTAGGGTTAGGTTTGAGAGAAGAGTGGATATGAGAGAGCATCTGAAGGCGGCGGTTTAGAAGAAATGATTTAGGGTTTGGGGTCTCTCAAAATTAAAAAGGAAAGGAAGAACGAGGGTCGTTGATCTAAAAGATCAACGGCCAGGATTTAAAGTGGCTTGGGTCGGGTAGGGATAATTGGGTCTGGGTCGGGTTATTTAATTAGAAGATGGGGCTAGGAATTGGTCCGATTTTGGCTACAATTAAAATATCCAAATTTGGCTATTATTTAAATAACCAGTTTTTCCCTATTTTAATTTTAATAAATAATAAGTAATATCTGAAAAATAATTTAAGGAGCCAAAATGTTTTAAAATACATAATTAATATTTTAAAAATAAAGGGGCCAATTTTATGCATGTAAAATACAATTATATTTTAAAATGGGCTAACATTGCAATTATATGCAATTTAGCTTTAAAAATACTAAATGTAATTGTAAAAATACATAAAATTACATTAGCCATATTTTGGCATAAGTATAGAGATCAAATAAATGAATTATCAAAAAAATAATTTTGGAATAATTATTGGGGATTTTCTGGATAAAAGGGGGAAAATAAATCAATTTACACCCTTAAAATTACGAGAAAAATAATGAAAGCCTTGTGCATGCTTATATATATATATATATATGCTATTTTGAAGGCTTTTATGCATATTTAAAATATATAGGAAAAAATTGGGTATCAACAATAGTCTTAAGTGCCCTGTAGCCTCCTGCTTATAAGTGTGGTGCACAACACACGCATAAATAAGACTCTACTAGATACGACTTGTAGACTCCCTAGGACAGAACTGCTCTGATAGCACTTTTGTCACAACCCATACCGATGGGCCGCGACGAGCACCCGGTACCTTACTCAACCGAGTACCAACATAACGTATCTTTTCATATCATGCTATCATTGGTGAATGAGATGGAAAGGTTGCTGTAGGATAACTAGAATAAACACGTATAATACCATCGTATACATAAGACATACATGCCTATAAGACCAAAATGACCACTCGCACACTGAACATAGGCCGACAAGGCCATATAATCTCTTACGTACATGACATATGTCTACAAGCCTCTATGAGTAGATAAATACCATAAAGGTCGGGACACGGCCCCGCCATGCTAAACAATACATGTCCAAATCATACAGACCAAATAAGCAACTCCGAAGCAAATGGAGTGCACCAACATCTTCCGCTGAGCTAATAGCCTACTTGGAGGACTCTCGACCTGTCTATCGGGACCTACGGGCATAAAACGCGGCGTCCCCAAGAAAAAGGGATGTCAGTACAAATAATGTACCGAGTATGTAAGGAATAAAAATAAGTAAATAATAGACATGAGAGAAACATGGAGTAAAAGACTCAACATGTAAGTCTGAATTGCCCTGTGAATCATCTAATACTTATAATGCCATACATATGCGTATAAATGTCATACCATGCACGGGTATATGCATTCATAACATCATCAAGCCTCTGAGGGCGTCCCATTATATCATCTAGGCCACTGTGGGCAAATCATCAACGTATACCAGCTGATCAGGTGGTGGTGCGTATATAACGCCGTAACCTTTTCCCATATCCTCTATATATATATATATATATATATATATATATATATATATATATATATGCGTATATAACGCCGTCTGGTCATGGGTCAATGCACATGCATAAATGAATACAATGCATGGAAAGTACGTCAATCAAATCACTCGGAACGTCATAAGACCATCATACCTCTGATTAATATCATGAAACAAACTTTATCAACTTACGTATTTTCTAAGACCCATTAACAGACGATAGAATAATAAGATATATGGGAGTTCAAGAAAATAGGCATTTCTAATACTTCTATGAATAGAGTCATTTATGGAAGTTGTGCATTTGCTCGTTTCGTTCGTGTCGTGTAGATCATGCCAAAAAGAAAGAAGGACTAGCCTTAACATACCTGAACCAATTCTCTTTTGCGAAAACACGTAACGACAGATCGAAGTAGGGAAAAATTCGTATGATATTCTTGAGAAAAATTGTACCAGGCTTTCTTTGAATTAGCATTTCAAGTTGGACCTTGTAGGGGTTCATAAAAATCCCTTCAGAGAATTCCATCATCCAGAGATAGAAAGATGGTTTAATGATGTTGGACCTTGTAGCATTTCAGAGAATTTCACGTTGGACCTTGTAGCATCATCTCTTCAGAGAATTTCACGTTAGACCTTGTAGCAATTCACGTTGGACATTGTCGTTTCTCTTTCAATGATGTAGAAATACTATTTTGCTTAATTTTATAAAAGTCTTATACCTTACCAATAAGGAGACCAAGAATTCTTACGTGTCTAATGACTCATTTTGTATATTTTGCCACTTTGGCTTAGCTTATGCCATGTGGCAGCCCCAAAAAGACCCTTATCCACGTAATACCATAATTATCTCCATAATTAATCAATTATCCACATAATTAAAAATTATCTCAAATTACTTAAAATACTACTCACTTTTAACACACTTTATGCATCCTACTATCATGGTCATGTGGTACCTTATATGACACTAGTCCATAAATACGGGGTATTATAGCTTGGACTGTATTTTATCCCAAATTGCCAAACTTCGACTAAACTTATTTTCTTCGACTTGCTTACCCTCTCACCTTCATGAATTTACTTATCCCTTGTTTGAAATAGCATAATACTTATAATCCCAAAATAATCTCATTCTCGAGCTTACGTCGATTAACTTACGACGAAACTTTAATATACAAAGTGCGGGATGTAACATCTCATTTCTGAGCTCACATCAATTTATTTATGGCGTACTTTCACGTACGAAAATACGGGGCGTAACAGTTTTCAAAGATTGATTTGAGTCTCGGGTATCACCAGTTCAAGATTCAGGATTCTGACATTCCGAAGACGGCATTCAGGATCTGCTATGGTTTTGGCTTGACTCGGTGGCGTTCTTGGGGCATGTGGTGTCCAGTGAGGTTATAAAGGTAGATCCGAAGAAGATTGAGGAAGTCCAGAATTGGCCCAGACCGTCTTTAGCTACTGATATCCAGAGTTTCCATGGTTTGGCCGAATATTACTACTAATTTATGGAGTGTTTCTCGTCCATTGCTGCGCCTTTAACTAGACTGACCCAAAAGGTTGCTCCATTCAACTGGTCTGATGAGTGTGAGGAGATCTTGTAGAAGCTCAAGACTACCTTGACTACAGCTCCAGTTCTAGTTTTGCCTTCAGCATTGGGTTCATATACGGTGTATTGTGATGCTTCGCGGATTGGTATTGGGTGCGCCTTGATGTAGGAGGGCGGGGTGATTGCTTATGCTTCACGCAAGTTAAAGCCCCATGAGAAGAACTACCACGTTCATGATTTAGAGTTGGCAGCCATTGTTCATTCATTAAAGATTTGGAGGCATTATCTCTACAGTGTGTCTTGTGAGGTATTTGCAGATCATCGGAGTCCACAACACTTGTTTAAGCAGAAGGATATAAATTTGAGGCAGTGGAGATGGTTAGAGCTATTAAAAGACTATGATATCACCATTTTGTATCATTCTGGGAAGGCCAATGCGGTGGCTGATGCCTTGAGTAGAAAGGCGGTGAGAATGGGTAACCTTGCATATATTCCAGTGGGGTGAGAGATCACTAGCATTAGATGTTCAGGCTTTGGCCAACTAGTTCGTGAGCTTAAATGTTTCGGAGCCTAGACAGGTTCTAGCTTGCGTGGTTTCTCGGTCTTCCTTGTATAAGCGCATCAGAGAGCGTCAATATGACGACCCAAATTTTCTTGTCCTTAAGGACACGGTGCAACACAGTGATGCCAAGGAGGTTTCCATTGGATATGATAGGGTGTTGCGAATGCAGGGTTGGATTCACAGTTCACGATATTCCAGTCATCCGGGTGCCACGAAGATGTATCAGGACTTAAGGCAGCATTATTGGTGGAGGAGAATGAAAAAAGATACAGTAGAGTATGTGGCTCGATGCTTGAACTGTCAGCAGGTGAAGTACGAGCATCAAAGGCCGTGCAGATTTCTTCAGAGACTTGAGATTCTTGAGTGGAAATGGGAGCGTGTTACCATGAACTTTATTGTTGGATCCCTCGGACATTGAAGAAATTCGATGCTGTTTGGGTGATTGTGGACTGATTGACTAATTCCGCGCATTTTATTCTGGTTGTGACTATCTATTCTTCGGAACGGTTGACTGGGAAGTCTTCACAATGTACCGGTGTCCATTATTTGTGACCGGGGAACGCAATTCACATTGTAGTTTTGGAGAGCAGTGCAGCGAGATTCGGGCACACGGGTTGAGTCGAGTACGACATTCCAGACCCCAACAAACGGACAGTCCGAGCGCACCATTCAGATCTTTGAGGATATGCTACGTGCTTGTGTTATGGATTTCGGGTGTTCTTGGATCAGTTTCTACCACTTGCTGAGTTTGCCTACAATAACAACTACCAATGTGGTAGGCAGTGTCATTCTCTAGTTGGTTGGTTTAAGCCGGGAGAGGCTAGGTTGTTGGGTACCGATTTTGTTCAAGATGCCTTAGAGAAAGTCAAGTTGATTTAGGATCGGCTTTGTACAACACAGTCTAGAAAGAAGAGCTACACTGATTGGAAGGTTCGTGATGTTGTCTATATGGTAAGAGAGAAGGTATTGCTCAGAGTTTCACCCATAAAGGGTGTTATGAGGTTCAGGAAGAAGGGCAAGTTGAGTCCTCAGTATATTGGCCTTTTTGAGGTACTTGAGAGGATTGGAGAGGTGGCCTACAAGCTTGCATTGCCACCTAGAACCCAGTGTTTCATGTTTCTATGCTTCAAAAGTATTACAGAGACTCGTCTCATGTTTTGGACTTCAGCACAGTACAACTAGATGGTGATTTGACTTATGATGTGGAGCCGGTGGCCATTTTTGATCGGCAAGTTCGAAAGTTGAGATCAAAGAATATAGCTTCAGTGAAAGTTCAGTGGAGAGGCCAGCCAGTCGAGGAGGCTGCTTGGGAGACCGAGGGAGAGATGTGAAGCAGATATCCACACCTATTTAAGACTTCGGGTATGATTCTAGACCCGCGAGGACGAATGTTTGTTTAAGAGAAGTTCCTGTGATGAACTAGTCAGTTGTCTTATGTATTGTAGCCCCATTCCCTGTTTATTGCTTATTCTATGTTCACTTGTGGTTAAGTGACTTGATGGGGTGGTTGGTTTAGTTCCGGGGATGTTTCGGAGTGAATTGGGATGCTTAGTCCTAGGTTGGAAGCTTAATTTGAAAGAGTTGACCGAATACTAACTTTTGTGTAAACGACTCCGGAATGGAGTTTCAATGGTTCCATAGCTTTGTATGGTGATTTTGGACTTAGGAATATGTTCAAATTTGGATTTGGAGGTCTGTTGGTCGTTTTGGCTTGAATTGGCAAAAGTTGGAAAGTTGAAGGTTTTGAAGGTTGAGAAGTTTGACCGAGAGTTGAATTTATTTATACCGTGCTCGGATTTTGGTTTCGGAAGTTGAAATAGGTCAGTTTTTTCATTTATGGCTTGTGTGCAAAATTTGAGGCCAATTGGAGTTGGTTTGGTATGTTTCGGCATTAGTTTTAGAAGTTGGAAGTTCAATAGTTTATTAGGCTTGAATTGGGGTGTGATTCATAATTTCGATGTTTTATAATGTGATTTGAGGCTTCGACTAAGTTCGTATCGTGTTTTACGAATTGTTGGTATGTCTGGATGGGGTCTCGGGGGTCTCGGGTGTGTTTCAGATCAAGTTCGGACTCATTTTGGACTTTGTTGGATTGTTGATGTTTGTGCTTCTAGTTTCCTCTTTTGCGACCACAAGAAGAGGGACATGATCGTGAAGAGTCTTTCCGGGCAGATGTACATTTGTTTTATGCGTTCGCGAGGTTGTGGACGCGATCGCGAAGTTTTGAGTTTTTGTGAAACATGAACGCGGGTGTATGGACGCGTTCGCAAAGAAGGAAGGAGAGCCCTTGGGATTTTCAGGCGGTTGTTCATCATGATTGCGTGAGGTTGTCCGCAATCGTGTAGGTTTGGATGATTGGTCACCGCATTTGTGGCGTTGTGAGCACGATCGCATAGAAGGTTTTGTTACTGATGATTTATGTTCTCCGCGATCGCGAAGGATTTCCGCGATCGTGATGTGTAATCACTAGGCAGCATAATGTTTACAATCCTAAATCGAGGGTTAGAGTATTATTTCATATTTTGAGTTGTAGAGCTCGGTTTTGGGTGATTTTGGAGGGGATTTTTACGTCTTGGATCGGGGTAAGTGTTTTTTACTCGGATTTGTCATTAATTCATGATTCCATATTTGTTTTAGCATTTAATTAATGAATTAAAGTGAAGAAATGAGGGATTTTGTGGAAACTTTGCAAAAATGAAAAATGAAGGTTTGAAGGTCGATTTGAGGTCGGAATTGGATGATTTTTGTATGGTTGGACACGTTATTGAATGGGTGTTCGTAATTTTTAAATTTGGCCGGGTTCCGAGGCATGAGCACGGTGTTGAATTTTTGGCTTGACTTTTTGATTTTGGTTAAAGATCTTAGCTTTATCATATATAATCAATTCCTATTGCATTTATTGATAGTATTACGTTATTTTGGCTAGATTCGAGCCTTCTAGAGGTTGATACGCGCGGGAAGGGCTTGTTAAGGGAGTAATTTGGCTTGCTTGCGGTAAGTATCTAAACTTGGTTGAGGCACTAGTTGCCGAATTATTTGTGATAGCAACGTGCTATGGGTGCACACATGTGTGGAGTTTTAAGCCCATGTGCTAACACTGGGGGTAATTATCCATGCTTGGGTTGTGCTTCGACTATGACAAGCCTAGAATTGACTGTTAAGCTTTAAGCTACAATGCCTCGCATATTTGTAACATTGTTGTGAACTATTTGAGCCATGTTTGAGGCTACATAGAGGTTTAATCCCTGAATCGACTTGATAAATGTTATTCTATGATGGAATTGCCGATTTGAACTATGACAGCACACTTCGCACATGCCTACACTTTAACATGTCATTTATACGAGTCCAGGAGCATGAGATTTGTTAATTATTCATCACATACATGTATTCTTTTTTATGTGCTCACGTGTGATATGTTTGGACTGGGTTTTTGTGACCACGCCGGGAAGATTGTGTTGTTGCGCATGTGACCATACCGGGCGGATTGTGTTGTTGTGCTTGTGACCACGCCGGGCAGATTGTGTTGTTATGCCTGTGACTACGCCGGGCGGATTATGTTGTTATTCATGTGACAACGCCTAGCGGATTATGATATTGAGCCTGTGACCACACCGGGCTGGTAGCATGTTGAATTGGCCGTGCTTGCGTGTGGATATGGATTCATCCCTCTAGGGTCACCCTCTCATGTTTCTCTCTTAATGGTGCACAGGTGGATAATGAGGAAAACTGATCAGTGGTTTGGTATGGAATTGGAAAGGTTAAGGAAATCTGGCCAGTGTTTGTTTGGATTTTACATTTCATCTTTACTTGCGAATTCCGTGATTATTTACCTGATTTAACTGCATATCATCTCTATATGCCGGACACTGATTGAGCAAAGTATTTGAGAAACTGTACACATACACATATAGATGCTTCTTCCTATGCTTTATGACTTGATTTCATTATTGTTCTGTACTTGTTAAAAAGGTGAAACTGTACAGGTGATAGCTAGCATCATTTATAATTCGTGCTTCTTTTACCTCGTCGAGGTTAGTATCACGACCCAAAATCCCAACCTGTCGTGACGGCGCCTAACACATTTACTAGGCAAGCCGACTATCACATAACAACTAAGCATTTGAATTGAAACATGATTAATAAGCTTAATAGCGGAAAATCTCAAAAATATCTGATAAAAACAACTGAAACTCTACCACAACCATCCCAAACTCTGTTGTCAACGAGTACATGAGCTACTAAGTATCAACATAGATTGAAACTCTAGTATAACTTTCTGAATAATAGAACAGTACTGAATAAAATGAAAAGAAGGAGAGTCAAGGTCTGCGGACGTCATAGCAGCTACCTTGAAGTCTCCAAACAGCATTGGCAACGATCTAGCAATTACCGCGTCCAGATGTACCTGGATCTGCACACGAAGTATAGAGTGTAGTATGAGTACAACCAATCCAATGTACTTAATAAGTAACATGACTAACCTTGGGTTGAAAGCAGTGACGAGTTTAGAAGGATATAGTCAGAATCAATATAATGACAACACGGATATCACGATGAGAATAACACTAATAACTTAGAGACAACTTCCATATTCAACTCGTTCACAACATAGAAATTTATACATGCTTTCAAGTTCACAATTTTAGGCCAACACTGGTAAGAACATGTCAAGTATAGCTAGTATGAGAGATGGTACATCTCGATGCCTAAATGTCAAATATGCATGCCAAAAGTACGATATCACAGTGATATTTCCAGGTACTCCCACTCTCATAGTGCTCAATCTGTCTATCTCAAATTCCCACTCATCACACACAATCACTCAACACTGTATGGGTGCCTGACATCAACGACCCTCACCAAAGCACGTGTATATAAATTACCGTGCCTGCGCTCACTGCTGGTATGTCAGACTTGGGAGGTGCAGCTCCTGCTCAAGCGCTAATATAAAGCCTACACGGCTTGCTGCGGTGTGCAACTTGATCCATAATAACAAATAAGCCAATAAGGCCTGCTGCGGCGTGCAACCCGGTCCACAATAACACTCAAAATCCGACTCTCAGGCTCAACTCAATCATCAATCTCTTCAGTCTCAAGGGATCACAAATCTCATACTACTCAGCCAAAAACATGCAATGTAATAGTAAATAATAATGGAGACTGAGATATGATATGCAAATGAAATATCATGACTGAACACATAATTGCAGTTAAAGGAGATAACTCGAAATTGCAGAATTAACCTCACTAGGCCTCAAAAGAATAAGCACGTAGTCTAAACTTGTTTTCTAACATGAATTACAGTTCAGTTACTTTAACAAGTAAGGATGTCATGGATAGAACAAGACTTGATAACAAATAGTGCAAAAAAATCAACCGGATCATGATTTCCATGGTGCACGCCCACACACATGTCACCTAGCATGTGTGTCACCCCAACACAAACCATATAACACGTTTTATGGGGATTCAAACCCTCAGTTCCAAGTTTAAAGTGTTACTTACCTCAAAGTGCGCAACTCAATGCTCTAACAAGCCCTTGCCTCGTGAACAAGCCTTCTAACGACTCGAATCTAGTTACAAACAACTTAATATAATCAATACAAGCTATAGGAATCGATTCCATACGATAAAGCTATGTTCTTTAACCAAATTCAAAAAGTCAACCCCGAGTCTATGCCTCAGAACCCGACAAGATTTACAAATTTCGAACACCCATTCAACAACGAGCCCAACCATACCAAAATTATCATATTCCAACCAAAAATAGACCCTCAAATCTTACTCTCCAATATCTAGTCCAAAATCCCTCAAATTTCACCTCAAACACACATAATATAGGTGGGAAAATTAGGGTATTCAATATTAATGGACAAAAGTGATCAAAAGTCACTTACCTCTTGAATTGTAGCGAAATCCCTCTAAAAAATCACCACTAGCCGAGCTTCTAAAGTCCAAAAATGGAGAAAAAGGTTCAAACCCTCGACTATATTATTATGTCCAGGCATTCTCGCTTCTGGGGGCTCATCAACCGCACCTGCGACTCCGCTTTTGCGAAAAACACTTCACTTCTGCTAAGTCCACTTAAAAACCTGACCTGCAACTTCTTCGACCCTTTCCTACTTCTGTGGTCCAAGTCCCGCACCTGCGGGACCGCATCTGCAGATCACCTCCGCTTCAGCGACCCCAACTTCCCCTAACCAAAATCTGCATCTGCGGTAGCTTCTTTGCACCTATGGGCTCGCAAATGCGGAAACTATCTCGCACTTACGGACACTACCCAACCTAGACAAACCCTGCATCTGGGCTTTCCTGGCCGCTTTTGCGGCTCCGCACCTACGGCCAATTCCTCGCAGGTGCGGTTACACCAGAACTAAACCCACAGATTTTCTCCAAGTCCAAACTTCATTCTGATTTCAATCTGAATCACACCCGAGGCCTTGGTGATCCCATCCAAACATACCAACACGTCCTAAAACATAATGCGAACTTAGACAAAGCCTCAATCACATCAAACACCATCAAAAATACGAATCACACCCCAACTCAAGCCTATTGAAACTAATTGATTTCCAACTTCTAAAACCAATGTCGAAACCTATCAAACCAACTCCGATTGACCTCATATTTTGCACACAAGTCATAAATGACACAATGGACCTACTCCAACTCTCAGAACCAAAATCCAAGCCTGGTATCAACAAAGTCAATTCTCGATCAAACTTTTCAACCTTCCAAACCTTCAACTTTCCAACTTTCACGAATTTAAGCCAAAACAACCTACGGACCTCCAAATCAATATCCGGACATACTCCTAAGTCCAGAATCTCCATACAAAGCTATTGGAACCATCAAAACTCCATTCCAGAGTCGTTTATACATAAGTCAACATCTGGTGAACTCTTTCAATCTAAGTTTCTAACCTTGGAACTAAGTGTCTCAATTCATTCTGAAACATCCTCAAAACCAAACCAACCGCTCCGGCAAGGCACATAACCACAAATGAACATAGTATAAGCAATAAATGGGAAAACGGGGCTACAATAGACAAAACGACCGGTTGGGTCGTTAAATTCTCCCCCTTTTAAGCAAACGTTCATCCTCAAATGGGTCTAGAATCATACTTGGATTCTCAAATCGATGTGGATATATTCTCTTCATCTCTCACTCAGTCTCCCAAGTAGACTCCTCAACTGCCTGGCCTTTCCACTGAACTTTCACTGAAGCTATATTCTTTGATCTCAATTTCAAACCTGTCGATCTAAAATGGCCACTGACTCCACCTCATAAGTCAAATATCTATCTAACTGAATCGTGCCGAAGTCCAAAAACACCCGATAGACTAGGTGGCAATGCAAGCTTGTAGGCCACCTCTCCAATCCTCTCAAGCACCCCAAAAGGGCCAATATACCGAGGGCTCAACTTGCCCTTCTTCCTGGATCTCATCACACCCTTCATGCGCAATACTATGAGAAATGACGTCTCTCCCGCCATATATGCAACATCACAAACCTTCCAATCGGCGTAACTTTTCTCTTTAGACTGAGCCGTGCGAAGCCGATCCTGAATCAACCTGACCTTTTCTAAGGCATCCTGAATCAGATCTGTGCCCAACAACCTAGCCTCCCCCGGCTCGAACCAACCAACTGAAGAACGACATCGCCTCCCATATAAGGCCTTATAAGAAGCCATCTGAATACTCGATTGGTAGCTGTTATTGTAGGCAAACTCTATAAGCAGTAGAAACTGATCCCAAAAACCCCCGAAATCCATAACACAAGCGCGTAACATATCCTCTAATATCTGAATGGTGCGCTCGGACGGTCCGTCTATCTGGGGGTGAAATGATATGCTCAACTCAACTCTTGTGCCCAACTCCAGTTGCACGGCTTTCCAAAACTGTGATGTGAACTACATGCCTTGATCATAAATAATGGACTGCACATAGTGAAGGTGAACAATCTCGCAGATCTAGATCTCAGCCAACCACTCAGGAAAATAGGTAGTCACAACTTGAATGAAATTTGTGGACTTAGTCAACCGACCCACGATTGTCGCACCACATTTTCTCATGAAAGCGGGTTTTAACATGTGACAACTCTTTTAAATGGTGCTAAAAGAGAAGAGTCGCCACCTGACAATTTTAAGGTGCGTTAGGGCACCTATTTGCAAATAACTCTATTTAAGTAGTCCGTATTACCAAATATCGGGCAGGGACTCAAATTGCCTCAAGAGAAGGGGTTAAGCACTCTTCGAGGTCCACAACTGTGGTTCCCGGTGCTATGGGATTATTGGATTATAATTGTCCTATGTGATCATAAATTAAAGGAAGATAGGGAGTCCAACTACAATGTGAAACAAGTATAAAAGGGAATTACACATATGAAGGTAGTAGATTATACATTAATAAGTGATTGGTACAATCTTTTGAGGATAAAAAGGTACAACCTAGTTTGTTCTAAGTCCAAATAAACAAGGGTGCAAGTAGTAAACATAGATAGGGGGTCCTAAGTTTTTTAGCCTAAACGATCAGTCCGTGCAACATAAATAATACTTCGCAAATCCCTCAGAGATAGGGGTTGCTCATATTATTCAGCAAGCACAGACTATCATCTCCTGCTACCCATTTACTATCTTAAAGTTGTTTACCTAAAGCATTCTAGTTCAATTCTAAGCTGCGTCTTACCCGTCCCATGCCTATGGTCCAGGAGGATTTGGACCTACTAGTTGGGTTGTTCTATACTATACTTAGGATGCTCAAAAATGATAAAACTAGATGCACATTCAAAACAAGTAGGGTTGCACATAATTACAGTTAGGGGCTCAAGTCTGTCGACGCACAGAGGCACAAATGCCCACATACAGCCACGAGTTTATGCTAATAGGGTTCCAGATTATGTAGTAAGCGGCTATAGGCATATTTGGAGTCGGAATGCATTAAAATTGACCAAGACTTATAGGCATAGTTTCTATGTGATTGAATGACTTAATAAAATCCCATAGACAGTACTTCTAGGCAGATTATCTTGACAAAGCCGCTGATTGTAATCCTTATTGAAGGCCTACAGGCATAATCTTTAGGTGATTTGTGCCTGAGGAATGAGACCAATAAGGGCACAGAATTATTCATCTTTGATCCTATAGGCATACTTTCTAGTCGACTAGTAATATTCTATAGGCATGTTCTCTAAACAGTTGGTATTTGGGCAATAGTAAAGAACACGTACTCGTTTCGTTTATCTCTATAGGCATGTTTTCAAGGCGGGCAGTATGATAAGAATATCGATAATGGCAATTTGATTAATCAGTTTATGGTCCTATAGACATGGTATCTAGATGAGTCACGTGACTTGAAGAAATATCAATGTAAGCAATTCTTGACTACTCAACGAGATCCTATAGGCATGCTATCTAACAACACATAGAAGTAGATCATATTGAGCAAATAGCCGATGAACATTTAGATCCTATAGACATGCTATATAATAATGTATAGAAATAGAGCTTGTTGAGCAATTGAAGCACTTAGATCATATAGGCATACTATCTAACAGTGTATAGAAATAGAGCATGTTGAGCAGGTGAAGCATTCAGATCCTATAGGCATGTTTTCTACACTTTCAGACGAAAATTAAGGTATCCCAGTCCCCCATTTTCACAATTTTCCCATTATTCGTTATTACAGATTATTACAGGCCCAAATAGAATAATAAAATACTTACAGACTTAGGCAATTATAGGCCCAAATACAATAATTACAGGTCCAACACAATGCCTTCTGGGCCTTCGCCAGCCTTACTCTTCTCATATCCAACATGCCCAACACCCCAGGCTCACAAGGATTACTAAAGCACGCTTGACTAATGCTCAGATCCAACAGCACACAAGGCCTAATAAACCAGGCCCAAACCTGAAGATAATTATCTTGCTAACAATCAGCAGGAGTACAAACAACCCACACAAACAAAATTGCTCAAACAATTTCAGATACAAACATGTACACATTGGCTTATTTGTGTTATAGTTAATAGAGAAACTAGGCTTTAAAGAAAATTATACCGCAAGAGATGACAGAGGCATATGGAACAAGAACATAATTACTTTTGCAAAAAAAACTTCTCAAAGAGATTTCAACAAACAGGGATTCAAGACAGGCATGGATCAGAACTAATCCTGATTCAATAGAAGTTCATACATATAAGACATGAAGATCTAAGGTAAGACATGATTGAAACTAGTCCTATAGCCAAATAGAGACCCCTAACATGAAAATCCACAACAAACTAATCCGATAAACTCAGTTTAATGGGTGTACAAAGCAATCAGCAAATATCCACCTAGTTCTAGAGAAGCTGGAGATTCTATAGGTTGATCACACATGCCAAGCTCAATTATATGCATCCAATATTGCCCTAAGGCATTAAGCTTAAGCAAACCTAGCACTAACAGGCAGAGTTCTATAGAAAGCATCATGATATGCAACAAATACAATATTGGGTTCACAAATAGCAGAGGAAACATAAGTCACGTTTACTCAAAGTTCAAACAGTGTTAGCATGTAGAATTCATATGATGATGGATTAACTCTAGGAAAGTAGCAGATTGTACATGAAGGATTTTAACAGAAAGAAGTACATACGAAGATTCTGGGCATGAATTAATCTCTTATAAGAATCCAAAGCATACATGGAGATAGACTCATAACAAACAACAAACATAAGAACTCAGATACACATAAACATAATAGACTAAGCAGGCTTAAGATAGTCAGAAGTCATTCAAGTTGAACACACATAATGAGCATATTTTGAAGTTTCGAATTCAGGTAAGTTTGGGTAAGGCCAACGAAGATAACACAATATTGAAATCATATTGGTTCATAAAAGTTCGAACAATCATGGATATACAGAGCACTGAACACAAGCAAAAAGAGAATAGAATTACAAGGGTAAAGGTACTTACCAATTTGCAGATTAACGAGCAGGTAAAGGAGAAAATTAAGTACCAATAGTAGTTTAGTTATCAGTAGTAGAGAAAGAACAACAGGATTCCCAGAATCCCAGTGCATCAGAGTTCCCAAGGGTTTCAAGTGAACCCCAGGCAGTGCTCGCAGTGAGAAAAGAGCAACAATCGAATTCTGGTGGTATTGGCTTTCAGCCAGCCAAGGTCTCAAGTTTAGAATAGTAGAATGAGTGAGAGTGAGAGAATAATAGTAGTAGTTAAGGCCCGTTTTAGGGGGAGTCGGGGAAGGGGTTTTTATAGTAGCAAAATTAAACCAAAAAATAAGGAAAAACAGTCGATTAACGACAAAAAAGGAAAGAATATATCCCATGCACACTCGAATCATAAAGGAAGTAGGAATTTCAAACCGTAGTTGGAATCTAATTTAGGAAAATCATCACAAGCATTAATCATGATGGAATCTACGGAGGTATTCCATAACCAAGAAGAAATTTTGTCTTTCTAAGTGTATAAAGCCACAATCGTACCCAGATCCATAGGGTAAAAGCCAGCTATATGAGAATCGAACTTTCCATAAGTGGATTGGTAACGATAGTTACTATAACAGAGCGAGAATAACAGCAAACGTAAGTGGAATCCGAGTATGAACGTGTATAAAAAATGGTAATGAGGGATCTTTTAGATCGGCTATGGTTTAAGAACACGTACTCGTTTTGTTTATCCCTATAGGCATGTTTTTTAAGCTGGCAGTATGATAAGAATATCGACAATAGCAATTTGATTAATCAGTAATCAAATCAGTTTATGGTCCTATAGACATGGTATCTAGATGAGTCACGTGACTTGAAGAAATATCAATGTAAGCAATTCTTGACTACTCAACGAGATCCTATAGGCATGCTATCTAACAACACATAGAAGTAGAGCATATTGAGCAAATAGCCGATGAACATTTAGATCCTATAGACATGCTATCTAATAATGTATAGAAATAGAGCTTGTTGAGCAATTGAAGCACTTAGATCATATAGGCATACTATCTAACAGTGCATAGAAATAGAGCATATTGAGCAGGTGAAGCATTCAGATCCTATAGGCATGTTTTCTACCCTTTCAGACGAAAATTAAGGTATCACAGTCCCCCATTTTCACTATTTTTCCATTATTCGTTATTACAGATTATTACAAGCCCAAATAGAATACAAAAATAGTCATAGACTTAGGCAATTATAGGCCCAAATACAACAATTACAGGTCAAGCACAATGCCTTCTGGGCCTTCGCCAGCCTTACTCTTCTCATATCCAATAGGCCCAACACCCCCGGCTCACAAGGATATTAAAGCACGCTTGACCAATGCTCAGATCCAACAACACATAAGGCCCAATAAGTCAGGACCAAACATGAAGACGATTATCTTGCTAACAATCAGCAGGAATACAAACAACCTAGACAAAAAAATTGCTCAAACAAATTCAGATGCAAACATGTACATATTGGATGATTTGTGTTATAGTTAATAGAGAAACCGGGCTTTTAAAGAAAATATACCCCAAGAGATAACAGAGGCATATGAAACAAGAACATAATTACTTTTGCAAAAAAACTTCTCAAAGAGATTTCAACAATCAGGGACTCAAGACAGGCATGGCTCAGAACTAATCCTGATTCAATAGAAGTTTATACATAGAAGACATGAAGATATAAGGTAAGACATGATTGAAACTAGTCCTATAGCCAAACAGAGACCCCTAACATGAAAGTCCACAACAAACTAATCCGATAAACTCAGTTTAATGGGCGTGACAAAGCAATATATCCACCTAGTTCTAGAGAAGCTGGAGATTATATAGGTTGATCACACATGCGAAGCTCAATTATATGCATCCAATATTGCCCTAAGGCATTAAGCTTAAGCAAACCTAGCACTAACATGCAGAGTTCTATAGAAAGCATCATGATATGCAATAAATCAATATTGGGTTCACAAATAACAGAGGAAACATAAGTCACGTTTACTCAAAGTTCAAACGGTGTTAGCATGTAGAATTCATATGATCATGGATTAACTCTAGGAAAGTAGCAGATTGTACATGAAGGATTATAACAGAAAGAAGTACATATGAAGATTCTGGGCATGAATTAGTCTCTTACAAGAATCCAAAGCAGATATGGAGATAGACTCATAACAAACAACAAACATAAGAACTCAAATACACATAAACATAATAGACTAAGCAAGCTTAAGATAGTCAGAAGTCATTCAAGTTGAACACACATAATGAGCATATTTTGTAGTTTCGAATTTAGGGAAGTTTGGATACTAGAAAATACAGAGCTGCAGAATCTCTTGAAGGCAAATAGGATGGCCAACGAAGATAACACAATATTGAAATCATATTGGTTCATAAAAGTTCGAACAATCATGGACATACAGAGCACTGAACACAAGCAAAATGAGAATAGAAATGCAACGGTAAAGGTACTTACCAATTTGCAGATTAACGAGCAGGTAAAGGAGAAAATTAAGTACCAATAGTAGTTTGGTTATCAGTAGTAGAGAATGAACAACAGGATTCCCAGAATCCCAGTGCATCAGAGTTCCCAAGGGTTTCAAGTGAACCCCGGGCAGTGCTCGCACTGAGAAAACAGCAACAATCGAATTCTAGTGGTATTGGCTTTCAGCCGGCCAAGGTCTCAAGTTTAGAATAGTAGAATGAGTGAGAGTGAGAGAGTAATGGTAGTAGTTAAGGTCCGTCTTAGGGGAGTCGGGGAAGGGGTTTTTATAGTAGCAAAATTAAACAAAAAATAAGGAAAAATAGTCGATTAAACACAAAATGGAAAGAATATATCCATGCACACTCGAATTAGTAAAGGAAGTACGAATTTCAACCCGTTGTTGGAATTGGATTTAGGAAAATCATCACAAGCCCTAATCATGACGGAATCAACAGAGGTATGCCATAACCAAGAAGAAATTCCATCTTTCTAAGTGTATAAAGCCATAATCGTACCCAAATCCATAGGGTCAAAGCCAGATATATGAGAATCGAACTCTCCATAAGTGGATTGGTAACGATAGTTACCGTAATAGAGCGGGAATAGCACAAAAGGTAAGTGGAATCCGTGTATGAACGTGTATAAGAAAGGGCAATGAGGGATCTTTTAGATCGGATATGGTTTAGTCTCTGAGGGAGAAGAGAGCATGTGAGAGCGGCTGTGGAGAGAAAAGTGAGGATTAGGGTTTGGGGACGGTTAATTAAAAACGGTGAGGCTATTGTGGGTCGTTGATCGTCTTAGATCAACGGCCAAGCTTTTTAAGAGAGACGGGGCGGGTCAGGAGATTGGTATAGGGTAATGGGATGCTGGTGCTGAGGGGTATTGCGCTAAGGTTTTTGGGCCTGTTTTGATCTGAAAAATAGGCTTCAAAAGGGCCGATTTTTAAAATAAGTGGAATTAAGGAAAAACAAAATAAAAAATAGCTATATAAATATAAAAATATTATTTTTGGTACTGAATATTTTAGAAAATTGTAGCTGAAGGTTGTAAAAAAATAAAAAAAAAAGTTATTTTGACCTTATATAAAATAATAAATGTAATTAATCGTAAAGTTTAGGCTATTATTGCAAATATTGTAAATAAGAGTAAAAAATGCAAATATAATTACATAAAATGAAGTAAACTATTATAAAATATGCTTGTGGATATAAAATAACTAATTTAAATTACTCGAAATAATTGGGGGAATAATTAATAAATACTGAATAATTAAAATGCAAGAAATAAATTAAAAGCTTTAAAATTGTACAAAATACTTATATACCCCTAAAATTGGGTAGTAGTGCAAAAATAATATTTTGAATGTATATAGAATACCTTACATAATATGAGGGGAAAATTAGGTATCAACAACGATCACCCAAATAGCATTGAATTTCTTCAAAGTCCGTGGGAGCCCGACAATGAAGTCCATGGTAACACGCTCCCATTTCTACTCAGGAATCTCAAGTCTCTGAAGCAAACTGCCCCGCCTCTGATGCTCATACTTCACCTGCTGACAATTCAAGCATCGAGTCACATACTTCACTATATCTTTCTTCATTCTCCTCCACCAATAGTGCTGCCTCAAGTCCTGATACATCTTTGAGGCACCCGGATGAATGCATTACCGCGAACTGTGGGCCTCCTCAAGGATCAACTCACGCAACCCATCCATATTAGGCACACAAATCCGACCCTGCATCCACATCACCCTATCATATCTAACAGAAACCTCCTTAGCATTATCGTGTTGCACTGTGTCCTTAAGTACAAGCAAATGGGGGTCGTCATACTGACGCTCTCTAACGCGCTCATATAAAGAAGACCCAGAAACCACGCAAGCTAGAACCCGAGTAGGCTCTGAAACATCTAACCGCACAAACTGATTGGCCAAGGCCCGAGCATCTGATGCTGGCGGTATCTCACCAACTAGAATATATGCAAGGTTACCCGTACTCACAGCCTTTCTGCTCAAGGCATCGACCACCATATTGGCCTTCCCGAGATAATACAAAATGGTGATATCATAGTCTTTTGACAGGTCTAACCATCTCAATTGCCTAAAATTTAGATCCTTTTGCTTAAACAAGTGCTATAGATTCCGATGATCTGTAAATACCTCACAAGACACGTCGTAGAGATAATGTCTCCAAATCTTCAATGCATGAATAATGACTGCCAACTCTAAAACATGAACGGTGTAGTTTTTCTCATGGGGCTTCAACTGGCGTGAAGCATAAGCAATCACCCTACCCTCCTGCATCAAGACACACCCGATACCAATCCTAGAAGCATCACAATAAACTGTATATGAACCCGATGTTGAAGGTAAAACTACAACTGGAGTTGCGGTCAAGGCAATCTTAAGCTTCTAAAAGCTCTACTCACACTCATCAGGCCACCTGAATGGGGCACCCTTCTGGGTCAATCTTGTCAGAGGTGCTGCAATGGACGAGATACCCTCCACGAAACGACAATAATATCCGACCAAGCCGCGAAAACTCTGAATCTCAGTAGCTGAAGATGGTCTAGGCCGACTCTGAACTGCCTCAATCTTCTTCGGATCTACCTTGATCCCCTTACTGGACACTACTTTCCCCAAGAACTCCGTAGAATCAAGCCAGAACTCACACTTGGAGAATTTAGCATAAAGCTTCTTCTCCCTCAATGTTTGTAGTACAATCCTCAGATGCTGCGCATGCTCCTCCTGGGTGCGTGAGTACACCAGTATATCATCAAAGAATACTATAATGAAAGAACCAAGATATGGCTGGACTACACTGTTCATCAAATGCATAAATGTTGCTGGGACATTGGTCAGCCCAAAAGACATCACAAGGAAATCGTAGTGGCCATAGCGGGTGTTACACCCCATGTTTTCGTACGTAAGAGTACGTCGTAAGTCAATTGATGTAAGCTAAAAAATGAGATCATTTTTGAAAAGTTTATAAAGTAAGTTAATCATGTTACCTTAGAGGTTAAAAATATTTAAGACCATGAATACCAAGTACCAAGAGAGTTGGAAGGCTTATAAGCTTAACGAATTGAAAAAAATAAGTTTCGTCGAAAGTCGACAAGTTGGAATGTTATAACATGTAATTTTGGGGTGAGACTAGGGTGATTAACATTATAAGGAGGTTATGTTATGAGTTATTTTAGTCATTAGATAGTCATGTATTATGTTTTGAAGTCAAGCGAGTTGTAGAACAAAAGTTGGAAAAGGTCATCACAAGTTACATTCATAAATATGTTGAAAATTAGGTCAAATGTAGTTGAGATTTTCTCCCAATATACTTCGAATTACGGGGTGATCTGCCTACCAAATGGAAGATCTACGAGTCTAGTTTCTATGACATTTAACCGTTCATCGATACAATATTGGAGTAGATAGATATTCGCATTTTCGCGAGACTGCACAAGCAGGTCCCATGGGACCCACAAAGTCGGTGTAAAATTTGTATTTAAGTCAATTATAAGTTATTTTAACTCATTTTCTCGTCCAAAACACTTCCTAAACCCTCCTAAATTCTCTCCAAGGGTTACTCCATGATTCTAGGGTGAAAACCTAAGATAAAAACATGAATCCAATGCTAGAAACCCCGTGGTGCTTGCTATATCGTAGTTCTTCATCTTGTGGATGTTCTGGAGGGTTCTTCAAAGTGAAGTAACCTTAGATTTCATGTTTTTATTGTTTATATATATATATATATATATATATATATATATATATATATATATATATTAGATTTTCAAGGCGAACTACAAGTGTTTACACACCAACTTGAACACCAAAAGTTGATTCAAGAAGAGAATACAAAACCTATAGTGTTGTGGTGTCATTGAGAATAGTTGTGGGCTGTGCTTGGCTGAAATTTCATGTTGCTTCTATTGGTTAAGGTGAGTATAACATCTTACTACATGTGCTAAGTTGTTTGTGTGTTAGTTGCATTATTTGAGCAAAATACTACAAGAGGAGACTTGAAATAGTTTGAGATGTTATTATTTTTAATGGACTGTTTTGGAAAGGTTGTTTCCATGAACTATAAGGGATTGGAAACCTTTGAAAATGACTCTCCTATTATGTTGTTATTATAAAATATTTTCTACATGTCGAATTTGATGTTGGTACTATGAGTATGAAGAGAAAGGACAACATAACAATGAAAGTTGTACTTGTTGTTGCTTAGGGGTGTGCATTCGAATCGGTTTATCGATAAATCGAATCGATTATTTGTTATCGAAATCGAAATCGAAAAAATCGAAACCTTATTGAAACGATAACGATAAGCACATGTACAAATCGATAATCGATAAGTAATTATCGATAAGGGTCAAAATCGAATCGATAAATCGAATGCACACACCTATTGTTGCTGTTAGATTGTTGGGCTGTTTGAGGGTGAATTAGGAGATGAATAGGAGGTTAGAAGTCCTCCCATTGTACTTAGGCCTCATTTGTTTTTTTAAGATTAACACGTCTGAATCTGAATACACATCTGAATATCAAGATGTATATTAAGATTAAGACATCTGAATCTGAATACACATCTAAATATACTAAGATGTGTATTAAGATCTGAATACTAAATAATTAAGACTGTTTAATTTTTACATCTAAATATATAAAATTTATCTTTATTTGAAAATTAATAAACATAAAATTCAAATGAAATACTAACTAATCTAATATTCTATCAATAAAATATATAGTTTTTTAAAATATGATAGTTGTTGGTTGTGATGGCTAATAGGTGAATGCCGACTAGAGGCGGTGGTTGGTGGTAGTTTTGGTTGATGGTGATGGTTTGTGCTAGTAGATAGTAGTGATTGGTAGTGATGGAGATTATGATTGAGGATGCTGGTGGTGACAGTTAATAATGGTGGGTGGTGATAGTAGTTGTGACTGAGGAAGGTGGTGGGTTATAATGACAGGCAGTGCCGGCTGTGGTTGTTGATGGTGATAGGGTGGTCAGTTGTGGTAGTTGAGGTGGATGAGTGTTGATTGTGGGTGAGAATGATGGTGGTCGGAGTGGTGGGATAGTAGGTGGTGATGGTCGATAATAGTGGTGGCTATGAGTGAGGATGATGGTGGCGTGGTGGTGGTGGTTGAATATGGTGGTGGTGGCGGCATGGTGGTAGTTGGTAATGGTAGGCGGTGGCGGCAGTTAATAATGAATATGTGATAGCATCATAATGAATTTATGTCTTTGCTATAGATCTTAATCATACAGACCTATTCAGACCCATTAAGTGATTGTGAAGTAAAAAAACAAACACACTTTATGATTAAGACTTGAATAATTAAGATTCGGACTTTAAAAACAAACGCACTTAATGTATGAGATCTGAATGATTAAGATTCAGACCTCCATTAAGCGCAAACAAATGAGGCCTTAATATCATGCTAGCTATGTTGTTAAGTTAATGAATGAATGACATTGGGTTTTAAGGATTCAAAAGGGATTCAATTCGAGCTTGCTGTTTGTCGTGTTAAATAGTAGTTTCGTTGGTGATGTTTATGCATTTGTTGTTGTGTGGCTTGATTTGTGTTGTGGTGCTGAAAGTACATAGGTGAAGGTTATATGGGTTCGTATTGGTTGATGGGCTTGGTAAAGTAAGGAAAACAGGGGAGATGTTGCCCATTTTAATATAAAAATAAGCTTGTCGTTTGTAGTACGATAGTTGCATCTTTCGTAGCTTAACGATAGCACTATTACCGTTACTGTAGATTGAAGTGCGCCGAGAAGAGTTCAACATGGTTATCCGGCAGATTGTGAAAAGGTATGTTAAGGCATTTATTTCTTTCTTTTGGCATGATCTAAGTGAAATGACGTAAACGATACGCTATTTCATACTGGATCTATTCCTAGCAACTAAGGCTGTCCATGTTGTTCATACCTTATAAAGTTATTCTAAGCATGTATGTATGATCCTTGAATCCTATTGAGGTCCATATTGATGGTATGGATGTCCATAACGTTAATCGATGGTTTACCAACCCTATGTCACTTCGAAAGGTTTAGAACATGATTCCATGAGACCAGCATGCATTATATATATGTATCTATTTTACACTACTGAGCTGCGCTATAGTCGGCCGGGTAAGGCTTCTACTATGCAACCACTGATCAGTTGGGTTTTACCGAGCTCCACGTGGCCGGGTACAATTCTACCGAGCCTTATGATGGCCAGGTACATTTTTACCAAGGATATTATAGCCAGGTACGATATGATGATGATGATGATGACCACAGAGGCGTATGTTTTAAAAATTTCTATATATATATATATATACATATATCATGTAGTTTATGTCAGTAGCCCTCAGAGGCACTCGGATGTTATAGGTTGTATCTTCTCTATCTCTCTTTGCATTACTGTTCTTATTTACACTTTCCTGCCTTACATAATCGATACTTTATTCGTACTAACATCCCTTTTTCCTTGGGACGTTGCGTTTCATGCCGGGAGGTCCTGATAGACAAGTTGACAGTCCTAAGGCTATCAGCTCAGCGAAAGGTGTTGGTGCACTCCACCTGCTCCGAAGTTGCCTATTTGGTCAGTATGATCTGGACACATATTGATTGGTATGGCGGGGCCCTACCCCAACCTTTATGATGCTTTGTACTTTAAGAGTCTTGTAGACAGATGGCATGTATATGAATATTTGTATGGCCTTGTTAGCGTATGTTTTGAGTGTACAAATGATAATGCCATCCTTATAGGCCAGTATGTCACATGTATAAGTTTCCACATCGTGTTGGGTCATCCTATGTCTAGTATTTTCTTATGTTTTATTCTGGTTATCTCATGATGACCCTTTTGGCCCATTTAGCCATGATGGTGTGTTAAGAAAGATACGTTATGTTGGTACTCGGTTTAGTAAGGCACCGGGTGCCCGTCGCGGCCATCCTATTTGGGTCGTGAAAGCGGGTCCTGAATGACGTCTTCAGAATATCAGAATCCCGAATCTTCAACTAGTGATACCCGAACCCCAAATAAATCTTAGAGAACACTCTCGCACCCTGAAGCTAGTCAAATAAGTCATCAATGTGCGGTAGTGGGTACTTGTTCTTAATTGTAACTTTGTATAACTGCCTATAATTAATGCACATCCGCATAGTACCATCCTTCTTATTCACAAACAGAATCGGTGCACCCCAAGGTGACATACTAGGCCTAGTGAATCCCTTATCAAGTAGATCATGAAGCTGTTCTTTCAATTCCTTAAACTCTATTGGTGCCACATGATACGGAGGAATAGAGATGGGTTGAGTTCCCGGCTCCAGGTTAATACCAAAATTAATGTCCCTGTTGGGTGGCATGCCCGGCAGGTCTGCAGGAAACACATCTAGAAAATCTCGCACTACCAGAACAGACCTAATGGTAGGGGTATCAGCACCAATATCTCTCACAAAGGCTAAATATGCCAAACATCCCTTCCCAACCATCCGTTGGGCCTTCAAATATGAAATCACTCTACCGGGAACATAGTCCAAAGAACCTCTCCACTCAATCCTAGGCAATCCTGGCATCGCCAACGTCACGATCTTAGCGTGACAATCCAGAATAGCATGACATGGTGACAACCAGTCCATGCCTAGAATCACGTCAAAATCAACCATAATAAGTAGTAAAAGATCAACTATCATCTCCAATCCCCCAATAGTCACCCTACACGACCGATATTCACGGTCCACAACAATAGGATTACCCACCGGCATAGATACATGAACATGTGTAACTAAGGAATCACGGGGCATATCCAAATGACGAGCAAAGTACGATGATACATATGAATATGTGGAACCAGGGTCAAATAATATGGAAGTATCTCTGTGGCACACTGAAACAATAATTGTGATCACTGCATCTAAAGCAATGGCCTCTGGCCTGGTGGGAAAAGCATAGCATTGAACCTGAACACCACCTGATCAGCCTCCCGCTCTAGGGTGATCTCGAGCTGCCTAAGTTGAGCGGGTGGTGAAGTAACTGGTGCAGAACTCATACCTCTCATAAGATGGGGATAATACCTTGTCACATTTCCTAACTCTCCACACTCGAAGCAACCTCGATTTGACATTGGCGGAGGGGACTAAATCGAACCCGAGAACCAGAATAACCACTTGAAGAACTTGGTATAGACGAACTTTGAACTGATAGAGCACAAGATGCACTCTGGGCTGGGAGGGCACTGAAAGATGAATGACCCTGACAAGCACTGTGTGAGTCATGGCTAGCTGATGCTCAAACTGCCTACTAACTCCTCTCTGCAAGTCTATGGAACAAACTTCTCTAAGAAAAGAACTGAGAACATGCCACGTCAGTGATGCAGCATCTGCTGGACTGCTCAACTCATAGGCCTCCCACCATCTGTAGGCTACCCCTGTCAGCTGAAAAGTAATAAAGGAAACTCCACTGATCTCGAAAATACCAGCCGTGCGAAGAATCTACTGACACCTGTCTATAAAATCATGAGCATCCTCTGACTCGGCTTCACTGAACTCTGGAGACTTGGGCCTCCCAAACCGCTCTAGTCTCTTCTGCTCCTCAAAACTCATAAATTGTCTAACCTGGTCCCGAGCAGCTGCAACCAGCTGGGCTAGTAGTACCCTCGATGTTTGGAGTCGTTGAGCTACCTGCTCTGGAGTCCAGGCGGTGGGAGTTTGAGTACCTCCCCTGGCTTGAGAAGTGGTTGGTGCAGCCGGAACCAAAAACGCCTGAGCAAGGCTCGTGCATACAGTCAAAATCTTGGCCAAAGCCTCCTAAAGGCCTGGGATTACAATGGGCACAACTAGTGCCTGAGCTGGTCCCATTGGCTCAACAATATCTGGAATCTTCTCCCTAGCTAGAGCAACTGGTGGCTCCACATGTGCTGTTCTAATTGTAATACGAGCCAGACCTCGGCCTCTACCATGACCCCTTCCTCTCGCGGCCCTATCTGGTGGTACTGGTGGCCGTCCGCCTAGTTCGGTTGCATGTGTCCTCATCATCTGTGAGAGAATAGATGAATATTAGTACAGTTTCCAGAATCAACAAATGACAATAGTACAAGAAGTGAAGTTTCCTAATGGTTCGGTAGCCTCTAGAAGATAAGTATAGACGTCTCCATACCGATCAACAATACTCTACTAAACCTACTCATGACTCGTGAGACCTAAGTAACCTAGTGCTCTAATACCAACTTGTCACGACCCAAAATCCCAACCTGTCGTGACGGCTCCTAACACATTTACTAGGCAAGCCGACTATCACATAACAACTAAGCATTTGAATTAAAACATGAATTAATAAGCTCAGCGGCGGAAAATCTCATAAATATCTGATAAAAACAACTGAAACTCTACCACAACCATCCCAAAATCTGGTGTCAACGAGTACATGAGCTACTAAGTATCAACATAGCTTGAAACTCTAGTACAACTGTCTGAGTAATAGAACAATACTATGAAATGAAAAGAATGAGAGTTAAGGTCTGCGGACGTCATTGCAGCTACCTTGAAGTCTCCAAGCAGCACTAGCAACGATATAGCAATCACCACATCCAGATGTACCTGGATCTGTACACCAAGTGCAGAGTATAGTATGAGTACAACAACCAAATGTACTCAATATGTAACAGGACTATCCTTGGGCTGAAAGTAGTGACGAGCTTAGAAGGATACAGTCAGAACCAATATAATGACAACACAAATATCACAATGAGAATAACAGTAATAACTCAGAGAAAACTTCCATATTCAAATCGTTCACAGTATAGAAGTTTAGACATGCTTTCAAGTTCACAATTTAAGACCAACACTGGTAAGAACATGTCGAGTATAACTAGCATGAAGAATGGTACATCTCTACGTCTACATTTCAAATATGCATGCCAAAAGTACGATATCACAATGATATTTCCATGTACTCCCACTCTCAGAGTGCTCAATCTGTCTATCTCAAATTCCCACTCATTACACACAATCATTCAGCACTATACGGGTGCGGAGGGGAGGCTCCTGCCCAAGCACTAATATAAAGCCTACAAGGCCTATTGTGGCGTGCAGCCCGATCCACAATAATAAATAAGCCAATAAGGTCTGTTGCAGCGTGTAGCCCGTTCCACAATAACACTCAAAATCCGGCTCTCAAGCCAACTCAGTCATCAATCTCTCCAGTCTCAAAGGCTCAAAAATCTCATACTACTCAGCCCAAACAATAAGAACATGTAATGTAACAGTAAATAATAACCGAGACTGAGATATGATATGCAAACGAAGGATCATGACTGACCCATAATTTCAGTTAAAGCAGGTAACTCAAAACGGCAGAAATAACCTCACTAGGCCTCAACAGAATAAGCACATAGCCTAAACATGTGTTTTCAACATGAATTAAAGCACAAGCCGTATTTATGGACTAGATGAATGGCCTATTTTGGCCATTTTTAGATTTGTTCGTGATAGTATTTATTGATGAAAACTATTTTGGTTTATTCACGTTTAGAGGATGAGCATGCAGACCACCTGCGAGCGGTACTCCAAACCCTCCGTGATAGTAAATTATATGCTAAGTTCTCTAAATATGAGTTCTGGTTGAAGTTTGTAGCATTCTTGGGGTACATTGTATCTGATGGAGGTATAAAGGTAGACACTTAGAAGATTGAGGTTGTGAAATCCTGGCCTAGACCTACCACTCCGACAGAGGTTCGTAGCTTTCTAGGCTTAGCAGGATACTACCGGAGGTTCGTAGAGGGTTTTTCTTCTCTTTCGGCACCATTAACAAAGTTGACGCAGAAAGCAACTATGTTTCAATTGACAGAGGCCGGTGAGCAGAGTTTCCAAGAGCTTAAGAACAGGTTGACCTCAGCGCCAGTTCTAGCACTTCCAGAGGGCCTAAATGGTTATGCCATGTATTGTGATGCCTCAGGTGTCGGGTTAGGATGTGTCCTGAGCAACATGGGAAGGTAATTGTGTATGCTTCAAGGCAGTTAAGGAAACATGAGCGGATTTATCCGACCCACGACCTCGAGTTAGCTGCGGCTGTCCATGCACTTAAGATACGGCGGCATTATTTATATCGTGTTCATGTTGATGTATTTACAGATCATAAAAGCCTGCAATATATCTTCAAGCAAAAAGAGTTGAATTTGTGACAGAGGCGATGGCTTGAGTTATTGAAAGATTACAATGTTAATATTCTCTACTATCCAGGGAAAGCTAATGTTGTAGCAGATGCCTTAAGTCGCCGATTTATGGGTGGCTTAGCACATGTAGAGGCCAAGAAAAGACAATTAACTAGAGAGATTCATCGACTGGCTTGTTTGGGGGTTCGGTTAGTAGACTCTGGCAATAGCGGAGTTGTACTCCAAAATACTGCAAAATCATCTCTCATAGCTGAAGTAAAGGAGAGGCAGTACGAGGACCCAGAGTTGGTCGAATTGAGAGAGCGAGTTCCGCAGCAGAAGAAGCTATTGTTAGAGCTCAAGGGAGATGGGGTTTTCAGATACAGGGGTCGTGTGTGTGTTCCAGATATAGCAGTGCTATGAGACAGGATTATGTTAGAGGTACATTATTCGTCCATTTATCCTGGGTCGACAACAATGTATCATGACATTAAGGATGTATACTGATGGAACGATATGAAGAAGAACATTACTGAGTTTGTCGCTCAGTGTCCTAGCTGTCAGCAGGTGAAGATAGAGCACCAGAAGTACGGAGGGCTAATGCAGACTATAGAGATCCCGACATGGAAATGAGAGGCGATAAACATGGACTTTATCATGGGGTTACCTCGTTCTCATCATAAGTTCGATTCCATATGGGTGATAGTCGATAGGCTCATGAAATCAGCTCATCCCTACCGGTTAGAACTACATATGCAGTAGAAGACTATGCAAATTATATATTAAGGAGATAGTGCGACCACACGGAGTACCAATATCTATTATATCTGACCGTAGGGCCCAGTTTACAGCATAATTTTGGAGGTCATTTCAGAGAGGTCTAGGGACTCAGGTGAATCTCAGCACAACTTTTCATCCACAGATAGATGGAGAAGTCGAGCACACAATTCAGACACTCGAGGATATGTTACGAGCATGTGTGTTGGATTTTAAAAGAAGTTGTGATGAACATCTACCTCTTATTGAGTTTGCATATAATAACAATTACCACTCTAGTATCCAGATATGTGTTGTAGGCGCATTAAGGTTGAGGAGGTCGTAGGTGCGATGGGTAAGATGAGTCGGGGCAAAGTGACTGGACCAGACGAGATTCCAGTAGAGTTTTGGAGATATGCGGGTAGAGCAGGCTTGGAGTGGCTGACTGGGTTGTTTAATATTATCTTCAGGACAAAGAGGATGCCTGATGAGTGGCGGTGGAGTACAATGGTTCCGGTGTACAAGAACAAAGGGGATATCAAGAACTGTAACAACTATAGGGGTATAGAGTTACTAAGTCATACCATGAAAGTTTGGGAGAGGGTGGTGGAAGGGAGGATAAGGAGGGCGGTGTCTATATCAGAAAACCAGTTCGGGTTCATGTCGGGTCATTCTACTACGGAAGCTATCCACCTTATCAGGAGGTTGGTGGAACTATACAAGGATAGGAAAAGGGATTTGCATATGGTGTTTATTAACCTAGAGAAGGCATATGATAAGGTCCCTAGGGACGTCCTTTGGAGGTGTCTGGAGGTGAAAGGTGTGCCGGTGGCTTACATTAGGGCGATAAAGGATATGTATGATGGAGCTATGACTCGGGTTAGGACTATGGGAGGTGACTCAGAGCCTTTTCTGGTGGTTATGGGGTTACACCAAGGATCTGCGCTCAGCTCGTTCTTATTTGCTCTGGCGATGGACGAATTGACACACCATATCCAAGGAGAGGTTCCATGGTATATGTTGTTCGCTGATGATATAGCTCTAATTGATGAGACGCGAGGCAACGTTAATGGTAGACTGGAGGTACGGAGGCAGGCCCTGGAGTCTAAAGGTTTCAAGTTGAGTAGGACTAAGACAGAATATATGGAATGTAAGTTCAATGACGTGACGGAGCCGAAATCGGATCACCTAATATTTGTCCGGGACTTCAAAAACAACCTAAGAAACAATAGTCACCGCCCCGCCATGAACAAATTACATTTTTTTGGCATTTTACAACATTTAAACTAGAATTCTGCCAGCCGTGCCTGTATTTTCGCCTGCCATGGCCCAAGCCCGACCCCGTGGGACGGAGCCAGAACCAGATCGCCTAATATTTGTTCGGGACATCAAATACAATCTAAGGAACCATAGTCACCGCCCCTCCATGACCAAATTATATTTTTTGGCATTTTACGGCAATTAAACTGGCATTCCGCCCGTCGTGCCTGTATTTTCGCCTGCCATGGCCCAAGCCCGACGCCGTGGGATGGAGCCAGAACCGGATCGCCTAATATTTGTTCGGGACATCAAATACGATCTAAGGAACCATAGTCACCACCCCGCCATGACCAAATTACATTTTTTGGCATTTTACGGCAATTAAACTAGAATTCCGCCAAGAGAGAAAGTTTTAAGTACTTAGGTTCAATCATCAAGGGAGATGGGGAGATCGACGGGGATGTTACGCACCGTATTAGGGTGGGGTGGATGAAATGGAGGTTAGTGTTTGGAGTCCTGTGTGACAAGCATGTGCCTCCGAAACTCAAAGGTAAATTCTATAGAGCGGTGGTTAGACCGGCCATGTTGTATGGAGCTGAGTGTTTTTCAGTCAAGAATTCACATATCTAGAAGATGAAAGTAGCATAAATGAGGATGTTGAGATGGATGTGTGGGCACACTAGGCTGGATAAGATTCGGAATGAAGATATTCGGGAGAGGGTAGGCATGGCTCCCGTGGATGACAAGATGCTGGAAGCGCGACTTAGATGGTTCGGACACGTGCGGAGGAGAAGCCTAGATGAACCGGTTAGGAGGTGTGAGCGGTTGACTTTGGTAGGTACGAGAAGAGGCAGAGGGCGGCCTAAGAAGTATTGGGGCGAGGTGATCAGGCAGGACATGGCGCGGCTTCAGATTTCTGAGTACATGGCTCTTGATAGGAACATGTGGAGGTCGAGAATTAGGGTGGTAGGCTAGGGGGTTAGCGATCTATGTTGTGTTCACATTGTTGTTTTGCATAGTTTTGTGTTATTGTCCTTTCACTTATTCGTTGTTGTTATTTTCTTTCTGGAATCTTTTGTAGTTACATGTCTTTTCTCTTGTTTCTTTTCTGATATTATTGTCTCTCCTGTTGAGCCGAGAGTCCCCCGGAAATAGCCTCTCTACCCTTTTCGGGGTAGAGTTAAGGTCTGCGTACACTCTACTCTCCCCAGACCCCACTAGTGGGATTATACTGGGTATGTTGTTGTTGTTGTTGTGCTCCAGTATCCAGATGGCTCCTTACGAGGCTTTGTATGGGTGTAAGTGCAGATCTCCTATAGCGTGGTTTGATGTTGGAGAATCTGGGTTACATGGGCCAAACCTTGTTCAGCAGGCCATAGAAAAAGTAAAGTTTATCCGGGAGCGACTGTTGACAGCTCAGAGTCGTCAGAAGTCATATTCTGATGTGCGGCGACGAGACTTAGAGTTCGGGGTTAATGACTGGGTATTTTTTAAGGTGTCACCTATGAAGGGTGTGATGAGGTTTGGCAAGAAAGGTAAGCTTAGCCCACGGTATATTGGGCCTTATAGGATCACTCGGAGAGTGGGCCAAGTAGCTTATGAGTTAGAATTGCCCTTAGAATTGGAGTCTGTCCATCCGGTTTTTCACGTATCTATGCTATGGAAGTACATTGGCGATCCTACCCGAGTGGTGCCCACGGATGATGTGCAGATCACGGAGGACTTGTCATACGAGGAAATTTCGGTTGTCATCCTAGACCGACAAATCCGCAAGCTACAAAATAAGGAGATAGGCTCCGTGAAGGTTTTATGGAGAAGCAAGAAGGTGGAAGAGATGACGTGGGAAGCGGAGGAAGAAATGAAGTCTAAATATCCCCACCTATTTCTAACTGAAGATATGGCTCGAGGTGGGATACTTCAGCACCACTCTGTTTAAGCCAGTAGGTCATCATGTAAACTCTTATTTTTTACTTTTAGAATTTATAATAGACAACTGTGTGAGGCCAACTGTTACTATTTGTAGACATTGGCCAGGTGTGGCATGTATAGTATGTTTTCTGGCCGCGTACAGGTTGGTTTTAGTCTAGTGCACGGAGGAGACTCTGGCAAAATTTTCCCAAAGTCTCTGAGAGTAAACATTCGTGGACGAATGTTTCTAAGGGGGGAGGATGTTGCATCTCACATTTTCGTACATTAAAGTTTCGTCTTCAGTTAATTGACATAGACCCGAGGATGAGATTTTCTTGAAATTATAAGCATTTATGATGTTTATAACAAGCAATAAGTAAGTGCCATGAAAGAAAAAAGGGTAAACGAATCAAAGAAACTGAGTTTCGTTGAAGGTTGTCGATTTGGGATAAAATACGGTCCGAGCTATAATACTCGATATTTATGGACTAGTACCATAAAAGGTACCATATGACCATGATAGTATGATGTATAAAGTGTATTAAAAATGAGTAGTATTTTAAGTAATTTGAGACAATTCTTAATTATATCGGTAATTGGTTAATTATTGATTTAATGGGAGATTAACCATGTAATTAAGGATTTGTGGATAATTGTAGGCGAGGACAAATCCCCCCACGTGGCAACAAATGGAGTATGACTTAAATAACTCTTGCCTTTAGACAATTTAATTAGTAGGCACATGGACAGCATTCTTAAGCCATTTACACGTAAGAAGTGGAGTATATTAGTCATCTCTAACTTGTCTTCAATGGATATTAAAATTCATTTTGGGCAAAGGAATTATATAGAAAGGCAAAACAAGGAATGAAGGTGAGGAAATTTTGAAAATTGAATTCCAAATGGAGCAATTCTGTCTAGTTTGAGGTTTCACATTTGGTGATGTTATTGAGTCCTCTCTTTTAATTTTGGAGGTTTGACGTTGGGAGAAATAGGAGTAGTAGAAGTTGTCAAAGTTTGATAACAAGACATAAAGAGAAATTCATATTCCGGAATTTATGTATATTTTCCTAGTCTCGTAAGTTACAATATTCTCCTTATCGGGACTTCATATTCAATTTAGTGTTTCCTTCTTCCAGTCAAGAGAGCAGAGAGTCTATATATACAGTATTACAGTATTTTCACGACTATCGAGCTATAATCGATGGGCAGGCCCCTATTGGGAAACCTCTGATCAGATGGTAAGTTATATATCGAGCCTACTGTTGTCGAGCGCCTATGAGCGAGCCTAGTAGGCCGAGATACAGAGCCTAGTATGGCCGAGCGCCTATGAGCGAGCCTACTACGGCAGAGCAGATATATACATATACCGAGCCTTATAAGGCTGGACAACTATTTTACTTACTATATTGAGAGAGTTGAGTCAGTATCAGTAGGTAAGCATATCTTCAGATTATCTTTGACTCCCAGTTACTTTCAGCTATTATATTATCAGTTTAGTTTCAGCTTTCAGTTATATTATTTCCTTGCATACTCGGTACATTATTTTGTACTGACGTCCCTTTTTCTGGGGACACTGCATTTCATGTGTGCAGGTTTAGACAGACAGACGGGTAGACCTCCTCAGTAGGTGTTGCCCGAGTTCAGGTTTATCGGTAAGCTCCACGTCTTTCGGAGTTGCCGGGTCTAGATTTTTGTGTACATCCTGTATATATATGTATATAGGTTATGGGTAGGTCGGGGCCCTATCCCGATCACAGTACATCCAGCAGTAGAGGCTTATAGACATATCTTGTCAGTTAGTGCAGTATGTTGGGCTTGTAGCCCTTGTATGTATATTTTGCTGGTTTGTCAGCTGTAGTAGCTATGACGGCCTTGTCGGCCCAGCTTTATACTGATGCTTAGTCAGCGGTAGTTTCCGTTTAGCTTTATATTTTGCTTCGCAAATTGTCTTACAATGTGGCCCGATGCCCAAAGTATGACATTATATATTTAGAGTCCCTTAGTCGCAAATTGGTACACAAGGATAGGTGAGGCACCGGGTGCCGGTCTCACCCCCCAGGTTCGGGGCGTGACAAAAAGTCCTAGAAATTTTGAAGTCTGCATTAATCTCTATTAGTGGTGATTGGCAAGAAAGGCAAGCCTATATTTGTTGTAAATAATTGAGTCAGTATTCTTGATTTTTCTAAAATCAGAGATGTCTAACAGTGATATTTGCAGAGTAAAAGTGAAGAAATAAAGAAAATAAGTTTTAAAAAGTTCAAATGGATTGAAGTTTCAGATGGAGTCATTAGATGTTGAGTATTGAGGTTTTGATGATTACAAAAATTTGTTTAGAGGAAATGCTTTAAGAACCAGGTCTTCAATGTAACTGTTTAACTATTCTAAGAACCAGGTCCTCAAGGTTGATAATTGCACGTTCTTATAAGACAATAACTTTGTCACAAAGTTACTCAAGTCCGAGTTCGTTGGAAGAGGATTGCTAAACATGATAAGGGTTGTTGTCCAAGAAGATATGCTTGCATAAGTGAGAGACAAGAGTCCCAAGAATTGTGGAGTCCTTGGAGCAATCACATAGGACTCCTAAAAGATCTTGGAGTCCAGGGAGTTTAAATACTATCTTTTTAGACTGCTAAGTTCATCCTTTCACACATCAACTGAATAACTATATTTTCTATACTCTACTAGTGTTAATGTTCTTCTTGAGTCAGTTTAGTAATTGTGTTTTAGGAAATCGAGTTGTAATCAAAGTGTTATATACAATCAGTGAGTTGAAGTAATTATTTGGTTTTGCAAGTTAGAGTAACTTGTAAGTCAAATAGTTGAAGTAGGGGAACTAGAGAGTATTGAGTTATAGGTTGTAATCGATACATTTGGATTATTGTCTAGTGATGTTGAAGCTAAAATCGTACATGGTAGGCCGTGGTTTTTGCACCTTTTAAGCATGGTGATTTTCCACGTAAAAATTGATGCGTTTACTTTACTGTTTATTTTGCTTACACTTAAGGAGTGAGGTAACGAACCAAGTTCTTTAGTAATCCATATGGCACTCAAACTAACATTAGATGTCGCAAAGTTGCGAATGTTTAAATATTCTTTAAAAAAAAAGAAAAAATTTCTTTCCTCGAGGACAAGCAAAAACTTAAATATGGGAGAATTTGATACGTGCATTTTACCTCATTTTAAATGTATAAAATTCTTCGTAAAAGCATAAAATTATCATGTTTTTTTTTCTCCATATTTTTAACTTGATTGTGCAGGAAATGTTACAAGAAGAATTGGTACAAAAGCAATAAGACTTCAAGAAAAGAACGCAAGTTACGACAAAATATGAAATTGTATAAACTCCATCTATAACAACAAAGTAGCCACAACCAAATTCAAGAATAAAAGAATTTTTCATAACCAAAGCAAGTAGCTATAACCAAGCCAACTGGTTATGGTTTGATTATAAAATCATACTTCGGCAAATGAAAAAAACAGCTAGAGAAAGGGAGCTCAATTAGAACTTTGAAAATTCTTTAGAACTTACTTTTTCCATTTTGTCTTTAGTTTTTCAATTTTTCTCCTTATCGCCATTATATTGGCTTTGTTTCTTGTTCCACATAAATTTTAAAGTTTCAAATTACTCTTGTTGCTGTTTTTAAATAAATAGGGAGAATTATTCTTCTTCAATATTTCTTCCTATTTTCTTATTTAATGGTCAAGAATATTTCTGTTGTCATTACGAACTCTAGTATGGAGTAACTTTTTTTTTTGTTGGGAGAATGACATATCTTAATATTTTTATATAATTGTAGATATTACTCTATAATTTCAAATACTTGAGCTAAAGCTTTCTATTTTATATTTATCTACTTTACTGATAGATGTTAACATTTATGTAGTGATATCTATCTATATTATGTTATAATTAATTCTACATTATTTATAATCGAAAGAGGCAATTACTGTAGTAATTCGATATAACAAGTAGAGTAACCGAAAGAGAATAACTAAAAAGAGTATGTTTCAGTTCAAGCATATACTTCTGGTTCTTTAATATTATCATTTCGATGATTAGTTTGTATAACCGAGTGGAGTGCAATTAATTGTTCAACTTAAGTAGTAATATATAAGTGTAATCGTGAGAGCCATTTATACATTTGTGAGAAATAAAAATTGAAGAATAAATATATCTACTATATAATAGAAATATTAAGTGAAGTTGGGATCCCAACACTTTTTTATATTTGCGAAAGACAAAATATTTCTCTATTGCTTATTTACGCATTTAGTTAGTTAACTCACAACTCAACTCTTTCTGATTTTCTTAAATAATAATTAAAACAAGAAAAATCTATAGAATAGATTAACCGATCTCCAGCATCTTTCTATACTATAAGTTGACAGAGTACGAGTCAGAAATATATATACGCCAGACACTCATCACATACCTCCAAACGTAGATCCGCCATTGAGTGGAGAGGGACAACGAGTTAGGTGGGACAAGGGTAGAGGGTTGGGAGGGTTACAAACGTAATTGGAGAGTTTGAGAATATAATTTTCCCTCTTCTAATAGGAAAAGCATTTCTTCAAATTAGGGGTGTTCATAAAAATTCGAAAAACCGAACCAAACCGAAAATCGACCAAAAAAACCGATACTTTTTAGGTTTGTTAGTTTTGGTTTTGAATTTTAAAAACCGATCAAATTTGGTTTGGTTTTGGTTTTTAATAAAAAAATAACCGAAAAAACCCGAACCAAACCGACTATAAAAGTAGCTATTTAAATTTATTATTACACCTATATATATATATATATATATATATATATATATATATATATATATATGTATATATATATGTATATGTATGTATGTATGTATGTATGTATTTTTATATAAAGTTTCTAAAATTTTATCGTACATATTAGTCATTTGTATTTTTAGTCTAGTTCTTTGCTATTATAATAATCTAATTCTTTGCGTTAACATTCTAGTTTGATTGGTAGTTTTCATTTGCTAAGTATAAAAATTTATTTCATGATAAAAATAATCAATTTTTAATTGAGTACTTAAATTATTTATCACTATTTACTTCAATTATCATCAATATATCTTGGTAAATGATAAATTTTTCAAAGAGCAATTGATTTGATAGCGTTACGTTGATAATATAGTCGCCTAAATATGCATTTGGTAGTGTATGTCTCATATTTAAGAAAAAACCAGATAAATACGAAAAAACCGAAAAACCGACAAAAAACCGAATTGATAAAAAACCGACTCAATTGGTTTGGTTTGGTTCCAATATTTGAAAAATCGATTTACTTGATTTGGTTTCTTTTTCGGGAAGAACGACCCAAACCGAACCATAAACACCCCTACTTCAAGTTAAAGAAAAATATATTCATAAGGAAAATATTTTTTTAAACATTTAAGCAACCATCCAAAATTGAAAACCAAACACACCTTTATGGGGCAAGATGCTTACAAGATCCGGATCTAGGACAGGTGTCCAAAGCAGAACATAGGCCCCTCCTCATGTAATACTTCCTGCATTTTGATTGGTAGAAGGTGACAACTTTCGTTGCCAATTGGACCTCGTAACCACATTACGTGTAACAAACACTTCGTCCCATTTCATCTGGTTAGGGTTTCATTTGGGCCCAATCCCAGAAGGATAAGCAAAACAAGCATTGGCACAAACTGCAGGCATATTCCTCATATTCTTCCTCGTACATCCAGCTTCCCGTTTTCGTCTATAAATAAACGGAAATCACCAACCCAATTTTTTTTAAAAAAAGGAACAATCTTTGATATACTCAACTCAAAAATCCATCATGGCAACTTCTCAGATTTTGCAGACAGAACAAGATCTTCTCATGATGTCTTCCCTTTTTGATGATCCCAAAGGTGCAAACTTTTGGTTGCTTTTATTTTGTAGTAGAATTCAATATCTAACAGTTTATGATTTTATTGCACTTTTGAGATTTATTCCCTTTTTTTAAAGTGAATCTTGATGGCCTTATGCTTTGTTTAGTTCATTTTATTATTATGGGCCTGAATCCAACTCTATACTGCTACTTTGTGCTGTGTTCTCATGGTGATTTGGAAAAATCAGTAATTTATTCCCAAGGGATGGATTGCAGGAGAAAATGTGAAGTCCCGAGGGATAGCTATCGAGAAAAAGATCGAGTTTCTTGAAAGCTTGGCTGGAAAAGTAATTTTCTTTGCATCTATTTTTGGCAGTCAATTTATTTTTATTAACTTAAATACTATCCTGGGAGATCCCCTGTTAATATCACTGTGTTCTGAGCTGTTGTTTTCATTGATCCTATCCCTATGTAAACATTATATGTGCGGTCCGTTATGTTCCTTATACTTACTTGTTGGTACGAACTATGTTAGGACACTTGCACAAGCATACACGTGGTTAATCACCCTTATCGGGTAGGAGGCTCATTGAGATTTCTGAGTATAGACGCACACCCTTGTTATTTGCCTTCCATGTGAGAATGACTCTTTTGGGGCACGTGAGTTGTCAGTATGATCAGGAGGTGTGATGAGGGCATAGGATGCCAAGTGTTAGGGTTCAGGTATTGAGACCCGTAATGTATGATTATGAGATGAGGTGTCACAGGGTGACTGATATGCGAAGGTTATCTATTTGAAAAAATTATATTCGAAAAACATTTAATTTTGAAAGTAACTCTTTTTGAAAAAGTAACATTTATTTGAATGAAAGTATATTTGAAACTATTTTTATCACCTTGAAAGGTTTTGACTATTTGATTGACGCTTGCTGGTTAAGACTTAAGGTGTAAAAACTATCGGAGTTGTTAGAGTTATGACTTGTCTTTACTGTATTTGCGTATTTCGAATTTGGGTNTTTCATTTGGGCCCAATCCCAGAAGGATAAGCAAAACAAGCATTGGCACAAACTGCAGGCATATTCCTCATATTCTTCCTCGTACATCCAGCTTCCCGTTTTCGTCTATAAATAAACGGAAATCACCAACCCAATTTTTTTTAAAAAAAGGAACAATCTTTGATATACTCAACTCAAAAATCCATCATGGCAACTTCTCAGATTTTGCAGACAGAACAAGATCTTCTCATGATGTCTTCCCTTTTTGATGATCCCAAAGGTGCAAACTTTTGGTTGCTTTTATTTTGTAGTAGAATTCAATATCTAACAGTTTATGATTTTATTGCACTTTTGAGATTTATTCCCTTTTTTTAAAGTGAATCTTGATGGCCTTATGCTTTGTTTAGTTCATTTTATTATTATGGGCCTGAATCCAACTCTATACTGCTACTTTGTGCTGTGTTCTCATGGTGATTTGGAAAAATCAGTAATTTATTCCCAAGGGATGGATTGCAGGAGAAAATGTGAAGTCCCGAGGGATAGCTATCGAGAAAAAGATCGAGTTTCTTGAAAGCTTGGCTGGAAAAGTAATTTTCTTTGCATCTATTTTTGGCAGTCAATTTATTTTTATTAACTTAAATACTCATGCCCATTTCTCAGTTGGTAATTGCTATTGTGATCTCAGTTTTTGAGATTAAAGGCTTTGTTTATTTTGTATTTGCAATTCATATCGTAGCTTGATTGGTAATTTTTGGATAAGTAGATGGTTAGCTCCTCAGTTGGTTTAATTCTACACAGAAGCGGAGCCGGAATTTCAAGCTTATGAGTTCAGAATTCTAATTGTTTTAAGTTACTGGGTTCTAAATTGATAATTTATACATATTCAATGAATTTTTCAAGACAAATACAAGCTTCGAACCAAAGCTACCGGGTTCGGCTGAACCCGCTGGCTACGCTCTAGCTCCGCCCCTGATTCTACATGCTTGGTGGAGCAACCATTATGTAGTAGTGTTTAGGGTTGGGTAGTTTCTTTGCATTTTGAAAACTTGAATCTAGCATGGGTTTCCAAGATTCTTTTCTTGTTTATCCAGCTAATATGTATTTAGATGTTGTATATTCCGAGTTAAATATGCCAAAGGCATTATCATTTCAGGTCAGCAATAGGAGATCTCGCAGATGGTTGAACGATCGTCTTTTAATGGAACTTGTTCCTCGTTTAAATGCAGAAGAAATTAGAGGGTTGTTTGCCCCACCACCTTTTGGTAAGATATTTTTGGGTGTGATATTATCTGTAATTGATCATTTACTGTTCTGAGTGATGTACATTTTACCGTTGTTTCTGTTTGGAAGCAAGCTTTGGAGATAGTTCATCACCTTCCCTAATACTGATGAAACATAAGGTGCCCATGTTACACTGGTAAAACATAATGGACCCTATGCAGCTCGAATTTGGATTAATCGGGCCAATGGGTTCCGGATACCAAATGGTTATACCAGAAAAAAGCATTATTATCTGAACAAAAAAAAACCTAGCATGAGTCAATTTGGATAGAGCTTGTGGTGTCAGAGCTGGATATGCATTTTTAATTATCTTTTGGTACTACAAGCAGTTCTTAATTTTCTAGCTATTATTAATAGAGGTTAAGTTTCTACATTCATTGTCTTCGCTGAATTTGAAACATCTTGAAGCAAAAGAAATATATTTTCTAGCAAAGAAGGATGCATACCTGGCAAAGATTATTTAGCACAATTATTTTTGCACATACACTTCTTTCTTGTTAAAAGAAAAACAATATTAGCATACATACTGCATAGAGAGTTTTTTTGGTCCAGGGAAACAGTTGTATCATCCTTCGTCTTTTGCTCTGAACACGATACAGTCATGCATATATGTCTTCTATGTCACGATTTATTTACTTAAAGAGCACAAAATATGTTAAATATTGAATAGGAAAACAAGAAAAAGGAAGAAATGCCATATCATTGCACCAAAAGTGACGAGGGCTTTGAGTTCAAATATCTTGAAGTAGAAGCAGAAGTGCGTGTGTTTTCAAGCAGGGCCGTGAATGTGATAATGGTCCAGTTATAACTCATGGTTGTGATTTTATATTTTTACATAGCGGTTTCATCTTAGTCATATAGAAGCTCTTCGGCTGTTCATACTCTTTTGTCAAATATATATACTTTTCAATTGAACTTTTTTTATATTTAAGAATGAGTACTTTTCTATCGAACTTATTACACACTAAATTTTATTTCTGATATTAACATATTAATATTTCTTTTTCTGCAGGTGATGATGTGCCACTCTCAGTATTTTGCTTGACGAATGTGGAAGAGTGGGACAAATTCAGGAATATAGACATGGATAAGGAGGTTATTATGCTTTCCTGTCTCTGTAAAGTGTATTTACTTCCTAAAAACCTGGCAACATTTACTTCGAGTAGTGTTTATTGTATAAACGATGACTTCTTTCGACGTTATGTATTTTCATCCCCCTCTTTTTTGATAAGCATGTATTCTTTCCTTTGGTTTTCTTGGGAATGGTTTCCTTAAGACAATTTAGCGATATGAAAGGCCTGCTGTTACGTCATATTTGAATTGAACTACTTATTAAAGCACAGTTCACTGTTGAATAATAATTTACTATGTGAAATTCGTGATTAACTCTTGATGTAGTATGTCTTCACCCCTCTGTTTCAAAAGTTTGCTTAGTGATGCTCTTTCTTGGAATTTGACTTGTGATGTTGCAAAATTGTCTTATGGTCTTCTATATGCTCTTATTTGGTTAGGCTACCATAATGGATGCTCTTGAAGGCAAAACATCGAAGCGGAAAAATTGCGTGGATAATGATAAGGTTGCAGTGTTGACTGCATGGCATAGAGTGGATTGCCGAACAAGAGAGGCACTTCGACGTAACTTTCTCCCTGAATTGGTCAGCAGCTATGAGGTATTATTAGCCCCCTTGTCTTCAATTTTTTCTTCTGTATGTGTTGTTCTTATGCAAATATTATTCAGCTATTGCATCTGTCATTGTTCTGAAGGTGTTGCAACAAACACCGACTTGATATGTAATAAGGTTTTGATAGAAGTTTAAGCTTGTTGGGCCTCCAAGGGAAGTGGCCAGTGAATGCTGAGTTGAAGTGACAACCTTGGGAACCCATATTGGAGTTCCAGTAGAGTCGACAATGAACTCTTCTCATCTATCTAAGTTCATGGGGATAGTTACCTCATACTTGTGCCGGTAGGAGGTAGCAGGTACCCGGTGGATAGTCGAGGGCGCACGCTGGCCCGAACACCGTTGTTATTAAAAAAGAAATTTTAAGCTTGCTCTGTGGGCTAATTGGTTTACGTTGGGATTACTGGAGCTGCAAAATAATCTACACGCTCAACAACTTAGATGTCTACTCCTTCGTAGTTCGTACTCGAGTTGGAGATTAGTGTAATAAGAAGAAATAACAAGGATTTTCTTTTAGGCTTGGCTATAAACTATAGTTTGAGGGTAGTGAATGAGTCCATGCTTGCTGTGGCATTAGGAGTGCGTCAAGCCAAGTTATGTACTTCATTTGTTATGTACAACTGTTTCCCTTTTTATTGAATCATCTAGGTGGCTATCCTTTCATGCCCTGTTTCCTTTTCCCTTTCATGTCTTTTAGTTGGTCTTGATCTTTTTGCTCTTATAACTTGTGGGATTAACTCTTAAATAACCTTACCCTTGGCGGTATTTCTGATAGTCCATAGGATTTGATTTTTACAGTTTCATTATTTTATGCTGCCTCTCCAACCATTCTCTTCCCCTTCTTTTGTTTCTGTTGTTAACAAGAGTTTTGGATATTTTACTGTAGCAATGTGTACGAGCATTTGTGGAAAGTGGTGATGGAGAGGTGCTTGTGCTACGGGTTCAAGACCCCTTCCATCGGTTATTGCTGCACGGTGTTTGTGAGGTATGCTTTGTGGAGCAATAATGTCTAGATTTCATCATTGCAGCACTACATCATATATATGTCATAATAACATTGAACACTGCTTCAACTTCGGGTCTGACATGAGCGTTGAACTTGGGAACTTGGAATGGCTGTAGAACAGTGCCTCTAGATGTTCAAAGTTGTATTGTTAAGTAAGAAGAAAACAATCTGCAGTCTCAGGAAATGTTGCTTTTACCTTAAAAGAGAATGCACATATGATGCTAATCTGATATGTGGACTAATCTTTTATGGTCCATCTTATGACTGCTTACTTGTGTTTTAACAGTTCTACAACCTGGTCTCCGTAACAACCTCGCAAACAGAAGGCAACAAGGCTGTGAAAGTGACTAAGATAAAGAAGAAGAAGGCGGGTTCAGCTGATCTTCCAAACATTACACTCTGCAACTTTCTGAAGATGGCAAAAGAAGGGTTCTGGTGATTCATTTCGCCAGGATCTAGCCCTTGTATCATTACTATGTTGTGCATTATCTTAATTTACTCATTAACATCAAATATGGTTGTTCCCTCGGCAATTCCGACGACTGTACTAATAAATTAATGACTTGAAGTGGGTGCTTCGTGTTTGGAAATGTCTTATTTCTAGGGGCACCTGTTAGGGATGCTTGTAAGGGGAAATCTAAATTGCTTTGTATATATTGCAGAAATAAACATACCTTGTGATTTATTACTGGATTTCTTCCTTTTCTGCTTTGTTCATTTTCTCAGATTTCAAGGGTGCTATATTGTGGAGGAAACAAAAATTTCTGCATGGCGTAGTGGAAACCTATCAGATAGTTTACTGTGGGGAACGACTAATACTAGTGGAACTGAAAAGAAAAGAAAATCACTCGACTACTTATTAACCTTTTACTTCAATTTTCGATCTCTACACCCTTCTATCAAGGGTCATGTTCTCGGCAAGCTGAAGCATTACAATGTCCCGCCTAATCACCTTGCCCAAATACTTTTCAGGCTTGCCTCTACTTCTCCTAAGACTTACTAAGGTCAACATTGCCCAAATACTTTTCGGCAAGCTGAAGCAGTACAAAGTAAGTGATTTTTTGGCCTTTTTCTTGTGGTCTAAAATAAGTGATTTTTTCAGATTTCAAGAATGAATTAATTATTTTTTCCTACATTGTCCTTGGAGTAAATAGTGTTGGAATATGTGTAAGGAGTATTTATGTGAGATAGTAAATGTTAAAATGGTCAATTTTAATGCTAAAAGGTGAATTTGTGTGAAAACATTCAAAATATCACTTATTTTGGACCGGAGGGAGTAGTTGAAAAATATAAGTAGCTATTTGTTTTTTTTAAGCTTACTTTTATTTAGGAACTAGATGGTCTGAGCCCGTGCTTTTGCACAGGCATTTGTGTGTAATTGTTGTGCGCAAGATAGTAGTACCACAAAACTAAATATTGGCATAATGTGTTTAATATTACCATAAAGTACATCTTACATATAGATGTATATGCGGAACAAAGTTGTACAGGTACATTCTTAAGCTTGCTACATGTTCATGTTGGCGAGATTGGATAAAATCTTGAGTTTAAGAGCTGCAACTGGTAACCCATGCTTCATCTTGCTATTCACTGAATGACATGGAAAAGCATGCATTAGAAATTCTTCACCATGGTCATTCTTCCGTGAAAGAACTTGTTTTCCATGCAGACTAACCTGAAGATAACAATATACGTAAGTGGCACATAAGCAAATGGGGAAATGTCATCTGATTCTAAAGTTATATCCAAAATTCAGTACCCAAAAGAAGACCAATATTTTATTGTCTCCATTGCAGAGTTTAAACAAAATATCTGAAAAAGATTATTCAATGAATATGGAAGTAATGCACCATTTCTATATGTAATAAGAAAGCTATCAATTGTAAGGAGAGAACAATTACACATTATATACAACACCAGGAGGAAAATAAGATGTCACCTATGTTTTCTAAGTGAACAAAGATAATTCTCAAGTGTTCTGCATATGCCCGACTTGTTCTTGTCAATCGAGACCTTTTGTGAGGTTCTTAAACATAATATATGAGACGACAAAGATTGTAGGATTCTTAAGAGATATAGGTCTCAAGCTCTTTCTTGAACACCCAAGCTATGGGGAAAATGAACTAATCTCAAATGACATGCCAAAGCAATCAGTTTCATATTTATTTTTTCCACCAAAACTCATTTGTGCTTTACCTGAATCCATACAAACTCCAACTACCAACATGAAAATTAAAATTTTATGTAGTGCCTCCTTCTTGAGAAACACTTTCATGGCACCCACTTCTACAACATTTGTAAAGCAGACAATTTCACCTCACTGACTCATTGGTGACCTTCATTTACTTTGTATAAACCAGGTTACTCCTAAGAAGAGTCTCTTGAGTCAACCACTTCCCAACAAGCATTAAAAAATTAAAGATATTTAGGAGACTTGGAAGGAAGAGCTAATTCCCTGAATAACTATAGATTACTCGTCACTGCTCACCTACCATCATGCGGACCAATTGTCTTTTGCTTTGGCAATCTTCTTTATTCTGTTTTTAATTATCACAATTTAGAGTAGGAAATTCCTTCGCAAAAAATGAGAAACTTTGAGAATGTACTATTTTACTTTATAAACAAAAATAATACTCAGAAAGAGGCAAGAAAGATGAAATGAAAATCTACCAACAGATAAACTTAGAAACAAAAAGATAAAACTAAGCCAGTAACAAACATATGAGGAGGAAAACACTGGATTTATGAGTTACTTCTTCCTTCATCTACCATTCTTCCAACTTGTAAAAAACAGAAATGCCTATTACAAATAAGAACGGTAAATCACCTTACCTTTACCTATTAATTTGTCTAGTTTCATTCTTTATGTGTATTCGTTGAATCAAAGAATTTATTTTCGTGCATGTAGATAACGGCAACAAATAGACAATGAAGGACCAACACCTAAGACGATAAAGAATGAATCTTATCTATCTTATTCTCTATCATAAAAGTATTGTTCTCATGTTAATGCAGATTTATGCCATGTATGAGCCAAACAATAGTCAACAATATTTTCTCATCTACTACTTCAACTCATATCTCCTAATGCAAAAGAATGTTGTCAAGTAAATCATATACGATTTATCACTCCATACAGCCTAGAAGAGTAATCAATGATTACATTTAGATAAACTCGCAATCAGTTCAAAATCGACATACCAACAATTTTTGAAGTCCGCATTACCACCAAAATGTGAAACAATCAAAAAAAGTATTATTCCTTCCTTTCACTTCTTACAATTTATCTTTTTCTCGGAGAGCACCAGCAAGGTTAAATCACAAGCAAGCGATTAAATTACCTTATCAGCTTTTCTATCCGGTTTCCCAACGTTTCCACTGTAAGTGCTTCCAACTTTCTGCGTTCCGTCACAACTTTCATATCTTCAAGGCAAGAGAGCAAATAGGACACAGACTGATCATCATCTAAAGGTGTATTTTCCACACATCGAGCAATATCTACCAGATCATTTATCTGTGACATAAAAAATTATAACATCAAAATGTCAAAATTCAGAACTCCTGAAAATATGGAAGCAGGTTATTTAAAGTAGTCGATACCAAATATACTACACTAACACGAGCAACTGTAGGATATAAGATATATATTACTGAAGCTTTACAGTGAGACAGGAAAATATCATTATAAAATCTTTTTCAATCAATATGTTGCAAGAAACACAAGGTTCTCAATCTTCAAATGGAGCAACTCCAAAGGATAAGACAGAAGATACGGTTCAAAGCAGAACTGAAAATGCTAATCATATTTCCACTTTAATAACAATTAAGCAATTACATATAATAAATCAATTCTTATCCTTTACAAATTCTGCAGTTTTAGGATCCCTATCTGCTGCTGTAGAATGATCCATTTCAAGAACAGAAATTGGATAACATTATCCTCTCAAAAAGTATTGCTCAAACTTGCAGCACAATAGTTACTATTAAAGAGATGCAAGTGAAGCATAAGGTCAAGAGGTAGTTTTGATTACCTTTGTTTCATGCCTATGGTTAGTGGAACAAAGTGGTTACTGGAATATTTGTGCACAGGAGAAAAAGTGAAAAGCAAGCTGCACTGCAAAATTTATTTTCCTGCAAAACAACTGTTGATGAATAGGAATTTTTTAAATAAATTTACATGTAATGGAGCCAATTAGAATTTTTACAGAACTACCACATGTACATATGTTGCTAACTTTCTAAGTTTTAGTAGGTAGGTCAGTGTTGTGAAGAGCGTCAAGCGAGGAAAAGCGAGAAGTTCCTTTTTGCTAAAGCGAGAAAAAAATGACAGTTAGTAAGAAAATGGCAGTAAGAACTAAGAAGAACTGGAGGGCTAAAACGGAAAAATTGGTAGTAAGTAAGAAAAAAATTGGGCAGCATTTCGCTGCGATTTTAAGGACCGAAACAAAAATAAAAAGAAGACGAAGAAGAAGAACTGAAGGAAAAAAAAATTGGCAGCATTTCGTCACTATTTTAGGAGCGAAGAAGAAGAAGAAGAAGAAATCACATACCTGACCTTGAACTCGGTGAGCTTGAATTTTGCTCTGCTCCTCAATGATGTTTGAAAAAAGACACATTTTTTTAATGTTGGCAGTCACTTAAATACTGAAACACTCGCTGCTGTCGCTTCTCGCTACAATCGTACTTCTCGCTTTTTGGCAGAAGCGCACGCTTCAACTAACGTGCTTCGCTTCGCGCTTTAAGCGCTGAAGTGAGCGCTTTTCACAACACTGGTAGGTCATTTCTATTTTGTGGATAAACGCATAGGAGTTGACATGACATCAGAATATACAAACTCTCTCTGAGGTGGTTTACTATTTAGTTACCTTTGTTCCATGAAAGCCAAAACTGATCGCAAAAAGGAGCTGATTAACCTGCAAATATTTTCGGGGAAAAAAGAAGAAGATGAAAATGAAAATGCTTGTTGTTAAAGGATATGTGTAGTATATAATTCAAACAATGAATGAGGAAGAGAAATTTTTGAGTGACTTCATTTCATTTTCACTGGAGTCGTTGGCTCCAGTTTTTGTTTTAGCTTGAACAATTCACCTCGTTCAGTTGCTACCTCTATTTCTCCATCAGAGGAAGACAAATCTTCTTTCTTTCTCTTGCTGCCTTCACCTATATCCGTTGTGGTTGGTGCAGGGAGAGAATGAATGATATTTTCTTTTTCAACGCATGATACAATATACAATTTTTCAGATGTTGCTCCTGAATTGCGTGCGGATGCTTTTTTCACTTGAAATTTGAATAGTTTTTGACTAACCCTGCTTTGTACATCTTGCATTTGCAAGGACTCATTCTGGAAAAAGAAAATATATTAAGTTATTTTGCAAGTTCAATAGTGAAGTGATCATGTGTGAATTATTTACTTAGAATACGTACATTAATTGAAGCTCGCTCGTAAACTTCTTCTGTAGTAAGAGATAATATTTTCTCTCCTTCTTTACCCATAACCATTCCAAATATTGAGCCAGAGGTATCTTGAAGATTCACATCAAATCGACACTTGTAGTATATGTGTGAAAGTCAATAAGAGTTTAGGGCAGAGTCTGATTATGCTTTGGATGTATCTATAAAATTAGATAAGAGAGTACCTGGGAGTCAACATATTCTGTTGATTGCAGTTCATACAATGAATTTCTCTTCTGACTAGACTCCTCACTTCTTGTCCACAGTTTGGACATATTAAAACATAAAAACTCTTGAGGTCACTTGGAAGTGATATTTTTGCCTCAATGAAAAAGGTGTGTCCCTATGTTACCAAAGTGAGAGTAATTTTTTTAAGGACAAATACTTATATCATTGTATAAAATATGTGAATAGAAATTATACTAACGTCGTGCTGTGATTGAACATTTGCAATTGGCACTATTTCTTCATCCACTGGAACAGAAATAAGAGATCCGGATGTGGATGTGCTCCTCACAATGAAAGAAGCAAGCATTTCTTTGTTTTCTACGATCCTGTCCCAAAAGTAAAAATGACAACACCTTAGAATGTTAATAATAAGAAAGAAACATGAACAATATACAGAGGATTAATGTGATACCATTTTCGTAGTTGCAGACATTGTTGATAAGGTAGATTAATCTGTATGGTTGTGTTAAACCTTGTTGTCAATGATGTGCTTGCATAAATTACATTAAGAAATTACAAAATCACATTGGTTCTTTGTATAAGATGAAATATTGTTGATTTTAGTTTACCATTGTATTTCGACACCCCAATACGTCTTGCAATAATACCTTCTTCCCATATTGTGAATGTGAAAGTTTGCTTCCTGTGTAAATGGAAGGGACAAATATTTATAGTACTTTTTTATATAATTAAATAATAAGTATAAAGAAGTGTCTGAAAAGCTTATGACTTGGCTAATAGATCTACCGTGTATCAATAATGATGAGTTCCTGCAATCTTTTCTGCAGACTTGCAACATATCTTGGCAGAAAGCACTTGACAACAATTGCAAGCACATCTATTGACAGAAGGATTTAAAGTTAATAAGTAAATTTATAAAATAGTAAATTCACAAGTTCTATTAAACTACTTGTTCGTTGATTAAAGAATAAAATTTTCATACTGTGTTCTATGTTCTTAGTTGGATTCTTGATAGATCGAGAGGCTTGATCCTTAATGTCTCTAAAGGACGTCACAGTAAGTCTAGTGGGTGGCGGCAACTCTTCTTCATCTGGGTTGTCTTTGTTAATTGGATCAATTATGGTTTTTTTGTCGATAACCCACTCAAACGTATGCAACGGTTTTTCGTATCTCAAATTTGATAGTTGTATGCGTGCACCCGTTATCAAGTAGGTATGAAATAGTCTGAATATCTTTTCATAATTGGGGATGTCATCACATAAATGATTGCTTTGATTTGGTCTTCCTGTAAGCAACCAACAAAGAAATTGTGGAAGACTCATATGTGGAGAATGTAAGCAATTAGTTTAAAGATATTTAACAAATAAAGTAAGGCTAAGTGTATGCTTCCCCTTATCTTGTTTCCTTTTGGATAAGGAAAATCTAAGCTGAAAATTATCTAAGACAGAATATATCTTAAAATGGGGACTTTTAGAATCTCTTTATTCTCAACAAAATATTACATATTCATGGGTAGGTAAAAATTCTTTTTTGGTTCAGGCATATCAGGAAATATTTTGTCAAAGAATCATCTAATTATTGAAGATGGCAAAAAGAATTAAGTTTCATTATGAAAAAAAAGGAGAAGATAGGCAGATTTGTAGCTAACATTGAAAAGTCATCCATGTACACGTCTATGTATAAGTAAACAAGAATCTGCGCAAAAGAAAAAAAAACTAATGATACCCAAAAAAAGAGTATAAACTACACATACCCAGATAACAATAGCCAACAAAGAAAGTGCAACAAATGAATAAGATATGCAGAAATAACTCACACACCAGAGAGAGAAGAAAAATAAATTTGGAAAACTTGCATACCTGTTCATCTTGGAAGATCATGTTCAAATACTTTATCTTTCTGTCTGAACTCTCTCTTGGTCGACATATATCTACAACTTGCACCTTGCACGTCCAACTTGGTGTATCGGGAGTGATTGCACATATACCAAGTCTCTCTGCCATTGTTGCCTGCAATCTGAAAAATGATTAATAATAAGTATACGATAAAATAACTAAAACAAAATACAAGTAATAACTTACGTAATAATATCTTTTTTCGAGCCAATCAAAAGACTTAGCAGAATGCCTTTTTGATAATTTCACTATATACTACATTGTAAGTAGATGGTCATCATGATTATCTACTGTTGCTGGTCGGATTAACATCTTTACACTGTTTGAGTTTGTTGCTCTTGATAAAGCAACGTAAAGTTGGCCGTATGAAAAGACAGGTTCACGTAAATAAATTCCTACAAAATCTAGTGTTTGATCCTGAGCTTTGTTTATAGTCATTGCAAAACATAATCGAATTGGGAATTGTGTTCTCTTAAATGCAATAGGTAATTTTTCATCTTGTGAAGATAATAATGGTATTCGAGGAATGAAAACATGTTTGCCTTTAAAGTCACCACTTGCAATTTTAGCACTAATAACATGAGTTTTGAAATCAGTACAAATTAAGCGGGTACCGTTACATAAACCCTCGGAAGGATTTAAATTGCGCAGTAGCATAATTAGATAATTTTGCTTTAGAACTAACTTGTATGGAGGTAGACCAGCAGGATTCAAAGTATGTAGAAAATCTTCAAATTGGCTTTGATCCTTTGGCTCAACAGTTTCGTCAATTTCTATGAATGTCATAGCAGTTTTAGGAAACTAATCTATGAACATCTGATTAATTTCATTCACAAAATCATTTTTGGTTGTTAAGATAGCGCGAAATGTAACTGAGGAGGTATCATAAATGAGTGCATCTAAATTGAGATAAATAGTTTTGAACAGAACATGTAATGATTCTTTCTCATTAGTAAATGGAATGAGGAAAGATTTTGGAACTTCAATTTTCCATGTTCATTAACCTTTTCTATTCCATCTCCAATCCTTAGTAAGTACTCACAAAAGGCAGGATCTTTTCTTACACGCATATTTTTTGATAATCGAAATTTTTTAAGATGATTCCAAATGTCTGAATATAATAAGCTTTCACAAATGAAATCTTCTTTCGTCCCGCTTTGTACAACTGGCAAAGTCTGTCTGAAATCACCTCCGAAATGACGACTTTACCACCAAAGAGTGTATCTTTGTCCATAATATCTCTCAAGAGTAAATCAAAAGTCTCGACAAGTTTTTTCTTTGCCATTGACACCTCATCCCATACTATTAGTTTTGCATCTCGGATTAAAGATGCAAGTGAACTTTGTTTACTTATATTGCAATTATAATTTTCAGTGGTATCAATAGGAAGTTTAAAACGGGAGTGAGCAGTCCGGCCACCAGGAAGTACAGAAGCCGCAACACTAGAAGTTGCTGTAGCTAAAGCTATAAATCCCTTGGGTAGTACAGTAGCTAGTAGAGCACGATATAAGAAGCTTTTTCCTGTTCCTCCAGGACCATCAATAAAAAAAGCTCCTGATCCATTTAAAAATATTCTATCAAGGATGGCTTCATATGCTGTTAGTTGTTCTTTATTTAGTTTTTTGAATAGCAACAGATCTTCTTCAGTCACAATTATGTTCCGCTCTAAATGGATATCTCTAGCTTCTTGTGTTATTGTGGAATATGTGAAAGTTTCTGATATGAGTTTAAATTCATTTATACTCCGTCCCATTGAATGTAATATATCGTTTATATGATTTAGGACCAAATAACGAATGTTGTTTGTTTGTATGTTTGGTATAATTGAGAAATCTTCAGACATGGAGCTTTCAAATCGTTCCCATAAATCTCTTGGGGTTACAATATACTAATAGCATTGCAAATAAACGCCTTAGAATGTATGGCATTTGGTAATTAGCAGCTTCAGACATACAATCAATTAAGTTATTATCACAAGCTAGCAATCCTCTTTTTTCTGCGGATTCTCTAAATGTGCTGCAATGCTTTCCATTTACAGTTTTGAGATCTTTGTATGACTTTGGGCCTCTTATGTTCATCAATAATAGGCGAAGGTAGTATCTTTCCCCTTCTGTTGGATGACACGTGACAATACGTCCAATAGTATAACCTTGTTGTCTTGGCGACCACATTTTATCACTCACTGACCATGCGAAGTGTCCTGGAAATTCTATGTACAATAACTGAAGCTCTTTGGCGCGCTTATTTGTTTCATTCATTGTAAAGAATTCTGTTAACATTGTTTTCTTAATTGCAGGATTATTTAAAATTGTGTTTAAACTTGCAGTTGTCTTAAAGGAGACAAATTGTTGATTCTCAAGATGTAGTTAAAGATGGTAGATACTGGGAGTCATTTCACTGATAGGAAAGACAAACAAACGCCACATAGCCTCCGGTGCTGACACCCATCTGCCAGATCTATATTCTTTGATTTCATCTCTCTATATTGGTATCATTACTATGTACGTTGAAAGCAATTTTATCATGCCCTTTACGAATGTACTTGTAGATATATTTAACAACTTTAACATCCGAGCAAATTTCAACATTCATGTGACAGTTAAACTTGCTTAGTAGATATGGATTGTAAGGAACAACCCATGAATTATCAAGATATTGGTTTCTAACTTTGACAAATTTTTCAGTATCTCGCTTTCTGTAAATTGGATATGAATTCTGACCTTTAGATGTTTCGTTGGCATAATCTCTAGGATATTTAAATTTACATTGTCTCATTTTTTTCATGCATGGACTTGTAGGATTTAAACTTTCACAAGGACCATGCATCATATGCTTAACAACCAAAGAATGTAAATAACTATTTGTATTACCATCTGGTAGTTCGGCACAAACAACTTTATCATAAGCCTCATGTGTCAATAATTTATACTCGTCAGCAAGTATAATGAGGAAATGAGCGTGAAGAAGACCTCGTTTTTGGAATTCTATGGTGTACATAAAAGCAGCGACTTTTCCAAATATACTCTTTTTAACTATATCTGACTTAAGCTCTTCTATCTTTGCTTTAAATACGCGACTCACTAAATTTGGTCTGTTTTGTACTTCATCAGTTGGTAGTAAGAAATCTTCTATCTCTGGCCATGAAGGATTACATGTCATCGTTAGAAAGATATCAGGTTTTCCAAAGTGTTGTACTAACGCAATGGCATCCATATATCGACGCCGCATATCTCTTGGACCTCCAGTAAAGCTAACAGGAAGGAATGTTTTTCTACCAATATTTGAAGCTTCTCTTTCGCCTAGTCTTAGAAGATCAGTAAGATAATTCTTGATTGAATACGAAAAAGTCTAATCTCTGTGTTTCGAGTTTTATATATTCATCTACAGAATATTGTTGGAATAATCTTCCAGAATGTAAAGTTTCATTTTCTTCATCATCTCTAATTTGAAGTTTGTAGCAGTAATATTCTCGGCAGAAAACATTATTTTTTTTCTTCCTTTCTTTTTTCAAGATTTCTTGTTCTATGTTAAGTAGTCCATCAATTGAACACATATTAGTTACACTTGGAAGTTTCTCATATTTGCAGGAAGCACGAGGCGTAGGAGAGCTAGTTTTTTGTTGAACCTTTTGGATGCCGAAATGCCATCCGTTTTCACCGTAGGGAAACAACAAAGGATATTTAATGGTTCGTAGCAGCCATAGTAATAGTGAACCAGTTGGTTACTGTTACTATGGGTGTAGATACGAATATGGGGTGAGATAAAGAACATTCCAATTCTTCGTCAACCCATATAGCTGCGACTTCTGATACGCTAGGTAAATTATATGTTCGTTGGTCCAAGGTAGAATCACACTTAAGTGCGATGTAAAAGTTAGATAAATCTGGAATGTCCGTCAAAGATTTCATAAAGATGGAGTATGGATTAATTTTTAGAATGTTCATCAATTTTTCAATAACCGACCTATCAAGTTTTTCGGAAAAAGCCATATTGTTAACTATATCCTCATCATTGTCATAAAAATAAAGCTGCAAATTTTTGGCTGTTATCTCTTGGGGTGAGGTCATTTATAAAATGGTATATTTGTCCTTGAACTCTAAATATATAGACACCTTGAGTTCTTTTTGCTAATTCCTTATCGTACTTTACTCCAAGGGAAGTAAATGCGAACATGTTGTTGTATGTTCTAATATAAGTACGAAAATGATTCGATTCATCGTTCACGCCAAAGTAAAGGCTTTTTAATTCAGAAGGTAGGCATTGTGAAATTAATTTTACTGAACCATTACTACAACAGAAGCTAGGAGTTTCATATTGAAATCTTCTAGCTCCGCAGAATTTACAATTTGGAACCCCTTTTAGAACGGAAGGACAACTGGGTAGCTGGTTGATATTCCAGCACCCTACCTGTGTTGAGGTGCATCCTGCAACATCATAAGTAGTTAAATTTTCATTATATGTTCCTGATGCCGGCGTGTAATATACAGGCATCACCTCAAAATATGTTAACTATCTGAGGATAGCCTAAAATGCCGGAAGTTAATCGAATATTACAGTTCAATTCAACCAACCATTTCGGGAAGAAGAAGGTATGTCTCGGATGAAGGTAGCAGCTTGTCCTGGAATCATCCGTTGAGATTCGGAAGAAGAATGACTTTGATCAGAAGGTTTGGCGGAAGAAATTTCAGAAAGACGGCGTTTTCTCGCAGCATATCCAGTCCGACGTCGCTCTAGAAGTGCTGCCTTTTTTTCAGGTGGCATTTCTCTGTACGCAATACGTCGCCTAAGGTTTCTTTCATTATTTTCGGCACGAAGATATGGATGGCCTGTCGTGTGATCAATTAGGTCTTTATCCATCTTTCTTTTGTTAGAAGACATCTGACTTGCGCACATTTCATATAGGCCTTTTGTTAAAGTCGAAACTTTATAAGGTAACATTTAATCTATTCCCATAGGTACACATATCTACATATTATAACACAAAACGCAAGGTAGAAGCAAGTTGTATTGTAGCTAAACAGATAACGTTATAGATCAGAAGTTGCGAAAATTACCTGGTGTAGCAATACTGTTTTCACTTTCCCCCTAGATCAAAGTTCACTCTCAAGAGCCTGAAAAACAAAATTGAATAACCATTATATTCTAGCTGAATCGAGGAAACATATGCGATAATTTGCAGGGAAATATGATATATTAGTATTACTTGAGGTAAATATCATGCGGGTATACAACTGAAGGTGAAAACAGCCAGTGTTGTTTTCGGATCGAAAACCCATTTCCTTTTATGTTTCTGTTAGTCTAATTTAAGAACATGCAAAGCAATTGTCCAATTGCTATCAAGAACTAAGAGAAACCTAAGATCTTACACAGAAAATGCCTAACTCTTGACCTATACTTTCCTATGGATCAATGTCACGACCCAGTTTCCGAACGCGGTCGTGATGACGCCTCTCGTGAAGACAAGGCCAGCCAAACAAACGAAACACCTCTTTTAACAATTAATTAACATAAGCAAATCTAAAACACGATTAAGATAGCCATAATTGCGGAAACAACGATGATAACAAAGGGAAACCATCCCGACACAGCCCAAACCGGGGTATCACAAGTCATGAGCTACTACAGAGTCTGCTACTACAAAGTATGAAGTCTGATACAATAGTCTGAAGAAAAACATAAATGATAGAGGATAGGGGATAGGGGAGACACAGGGCTGCGGTAGTCAACAGCTACCTCGTAACTCCAAATCACTGCCTGGTCTGGAAGGATCAGCGCTCAGGAGCGGACTCTACTATGCCTGAATCTGCACACACGGTGCAAGGAGTAATGTAAGTACTCCGACCCAGTGAGTAATAATTATAAATAATGACTGAAAGCATGAAAACACATAAAGGCACAAAGCAATTCTATATCAGGCAGTAAATCACTTAAAGCAGTAAAACCGTGAAGAATCAAATAAAATCTCCTTTTAAAACAAGTGAATCAGGTAAAACAACAGGTAAATAGTAAGTAGTAATCTGCCCCTCGAGCTCGGTATCAATCGCTCAGAACAGTATCAGCCCCTCGGGTTCAGTATCAGTCACTCAGCATAGTATCATCCCCTCGGGCTCACTCTCAGATCATATGGGTACCCGCGCTCACTATGGGNTGCTGTACGGAGCATACGCTGACACTTGTCAAGAAAACCCTGGGCATCCTCGCCCTCGGCACCACTGAATGATAGACGCTGGAGCCTACCAAACCTCTCGAGACGACGCTGCTCATCGTCTGGCATAGCTGGAACTACGAACTCCTGAACTGGTGCAACCGGCTGAGCTGGAGGTGCTCCCGGCGTCTGCAATCCCTGCACTACCTGCTCAGGTGTGCGAGCAGCGGGGGTCTGATTGCCTCCCCCGACCTATGAAGTAGCTGCTGCGGTAGTGGCAGAAACTGCCTGAGCCAGGACAGTGAAAATCGATAAGATCTGAGCTAGGGCCTCCTGAAGGCCCGGAATCATGATGGGCACAGCTGGTGCCGGAACTGGTGCTGCTGGAGCCTGATCCGGAGCTGGGGCAGCTGGTGGATCAACAGGTGCTGCCCTCGCCGCTCTGCCTCTGCCACGACCACGACCGCGCCCACGGCCTCTGGTGGCCTCAGTGGGTGGCACTGGTGGTCGTCCACCTCGTCCGGTAGCGCGAGTCCTCGCCATCTATGAGAGAATAGAATACAGAAGTTTAGTTCTCGGATCAACAAAGTCGCACGACAAGAATTTCAAGAATATGAAGTTTTTCCTAAAGGTTCTACAGCCTCTCGAGGATAAATACAGACGTCTCCGTACCGATCCGCGAGACTCTACTAAACCTGCTCATGACTCGTGAGACCTATGTAACCTAAGCTCTGATACCAACTTGTCACGACCTAGTTCTCGAACCCGGTCGTGATGGCGCCTCTCGTGAAGACAAGGCCAGCCAAACAAATGAAACACCTCTTTTAACAATTAATTAATATAAGCAAATCTAAAACACGATTAAGATAGCCATAATTGCGGAAACAACGATAATAACAAACGGAAACCATCCCGACACAGCCCAAACCGGGGTGTCACAAGTCATGAGCCACTACAGAGTCTGCTGTAAATCTACAAAGTATGAAGTCTGATACAATAGTCTGAAGAAAAACATAAATGATAGAGGATAGGGGAGACACGGGGCTGCGGTCGTCAACAGCTACCTCGTAACTCTAAATCACTACCTGGTCTAGAAGGATCAGCGCTCAGGAGCGGACTCTACTATGCCTGAATCTGCACACACGGTGCAGGGAGTAATGTGAGTACTCCGACCCAGTGAGTAATAATTATAAATAATGACTGAAGGCATGAAAACACATAAAGGCACAAAGTAATTCTATATCAGGTAGTAAATCACTTAAAGCAGTAAACCCGTGAAGAATCAAATAAAATCTCCTTTTAAAACAAGTGAATCAGGTAAAACAACAGGTAAATAGTAAGTAGTAATCTGCCCCTCAGGCTCGGTATCAATCGCTCAGAACAGTATCAGCCCCTCGGGCTCAGTATCAGTCACTCAGCATAGTATCAGCCCCTCGGGCTCACTCTCAGATCATATGGGTACCCGCGCTCACTATGGGTGTGCAGACTCCGGAGGGGCCCCTTACGAACCAAGCGCTATATCAAGCCACCTCGTGGCATCATCACTCGGCACTCAGCCTCCCATCACTCAAGCGACCTCGTGGCATATAAAGTATCTCATATCACTCAGTATATCCTCACATATGGCCCTCGGCCTCACTCAGTCCAGAAATCATCACAAGCCCCTCGGGCATCAGTAAAACAGTAGTGCTCAGCCCAAACAACATTGGAAATATCATTTCAGTCTCAAAATTCAAGTAAAAGTGGCTGAGTTTGTAAAAAACAGTAGTAATCAATTGGGCTGAGTTCAAGTAATTATGTCAAAATAGTGAGGAAATAGTGATAAAAGTCCAAGAAGGATTCAAATAGTCGGCATGAAGCCCAAATATGGCGATAAGCCCAAATCATGATGATAACCAACAAGTCTCAGTCAAATACGCGGTAAAAATATCAATCGGGACGGACCAAGTCACAATCCCCAATAGTAAATGACCCCGCGCTCGTCATTAAGCGCGTGTCTCACCTCAATATAGCACTACGTTGTGCAATCCGGGGTTTCAAACCCTCAGGACATCATTTACAATCATTACTCACCTCAAGCCGGCCAAAACTCTAGCTCGCTATGCCCTTGCCTCTCAAATCGGCCTCCTCGCGCGTCGAATCAGACCAAAACCACAACGAATACGTCACAATAGGCTAAGGGAACAAAACCCAATCGAAAATAATCTGAAAACATCCAAAAATCCCGAAATTGCAAAACCCGAGCCCCGGGCCCACTTCTCGAAACTCAGAAATTTTCACATCAACGGGTTCCTTATCTCGCCACGAGTCTATACATATCATGAACTCTCAAATCCGAGCTCAAATGACCCATCAAAACCCAATCTAAAATCTCCAATTTCCAAGCCCTAGTTCTTCCCTTTTTGCTAAGTTTTCATAAATTTCTAGGTTAATTCTACAATTAAATCATGTTTCTAGTTCATATAACTTACCTCCAATCAATCCTCTTCGAAACTCTCTTCAATTCCCATCCAAGAGCTCTCAAAATACTCAACAATGGTGGAAAATAACTTACACTCGCGGAGGAAATGTTTTTAAAACTATTCTGCCCAGCTCAGATTTCTTCTATGCGATCGCGGCCCCAGGATCGCGATCGCGAAGAGCAATATTCCAAGGCCTCCAAATTGGCCTATGCGAACGCGTCCCACTTCATGCGAACGCGAAGAATGACTTCCCGGAACTATGCGAACGCGACCTTCCTAGTGCGAACGCGATGAACAAATAAGCTGGGCCCCCAGATCCTCTTACGCAAATGCGGACTCCTCAATGCGAACGCGAAGAACCAATAACTTCCCTTCCGCGATCGCGGACCATCTATTGCGAACGAGTAGAGTAAAACTCCGGCCTGCTCAAATCCTTCTATGCGATCGCGGCCCCATGCTCGCGATCGCGAAGGCCAAATCGAACCTGCAACATCTGCTGCATTTCTGCAATCTCTCCAAGACTCAAACTTCCCGTTTAGCCATCCGAAATCACCCCGAGGCCCCCGGGACCTCAACCAAAAGTACCAACACATCCTAAACACATCATCCAAACTTGTTCCAATCATCAAAACACCTCAAATAACACTAAAAGTATCAATTCTCATCGAATTCAAGCCTAAGTTTTTCAAAAACTTTCGAAACACGCATTCGATCAAAAACCCAACCAAAACATCTCCGAATGACCTGAAATTTTACACACACATCCCAAATCACCTAACGAAACTACTGCAACTCTCGGAATTCCATTCCGACCCTCGGATCAAAATCTCACCTACCAACCGGAAATCGCCAAAATACTAATTTCGCCAAAATAAGCTAATTTCTACACCGGACCTCCAAAACCACTTTCGATCACACTCCTAAGTCACAAATCATCTCCCGAAGCTAACCAAATCACCGCAAATCACATCCGAGCCCTCTAACTCACAAGTCAACATCCGGTTGACTTTTCCAAACCAAACCTTCCTTAAAGAGACTAAGTGTCTCATTTCCTACCAAAGTCTCTTCAAACCAACTCGATCACATAAGATACGGATAATGAAGCATAAAGAAGCTGATAATGGGGGAAACGGAGCGGTAACCCATGAGACGACGTGTCGGGCCGTAACAATCAACCCACAGAAATTTATCTAAAAAACCAAAATAGCGAAAAACTTTTCAGTGTAGCATAAATTTTATGAGAAACAGTAAAGATAATAAAATTTTCAGCAGAAAAAGAATTTCAGTTGCCATGCATGTAGGTAATCAACAGAAATAGCCATAAGCTCTAGATGTCCTAAATTTTATTCTGAAACAGGAGACAAATATATGAAATTTGCAGGTGCTAATCAATATAAATTAACTTCCGACATTCAGCTGAAAGAACTCACACATGCAAGACATAAAATGCACAAAGCATAAAGAAATCAAGAAAAAAAGAAAAAAAAAACATAGGAAATCACTTTAATTGTTATTATTAACAATCCCAATACTAAAGAAAAAGCGATAAAATTGCTCTCTGTCGCCTTAAATTGACACATGCATGGTTGGAAAAATATAGGAAAGAGAAATAATATCCATCTCTCTGCCTTTTTCTAGTGAGAAATTTGAAAAGTTACAAATGAAATCCAAAAAAGAGTAGCAAAAGTAAAAAAACAAAAAACAAAAAGGCAACCAGAAGAAAATTAAACGGAAAGGAAAAGAATCTAGCAAAAATTTACCCACAAATTGAAAGCTTAGAGAATCACAAATTAGACAAAATGGAGAACCTTAAAACTGAGATAGAGACCCACGAAATGAAATAAACCATGAAAGAAATGCACTGATAGAAGATAGAAGAGAAGTAGATGAATGAGAGAGAGAAATTAGTGAATGGAAAGTGTAAAAGAAAGGCAATAACTGGTAAAGTAAAAGTTGATCACGTGGGGAACAAAAGGACACATGTGGTCCACTTTCAATGGGTCTTGTATTAACATAATAATGAATCCAGGTTCTAGAAATATCCATATCTGAAATTACCAAAATACCCTTGGTCGTCCAAGGAACCTCTGCCTATTATATATATAGTTAAATAAATAAAAGTGAGTAGGAATCCGTTACAACAACTACCGATGACTAAAAATAAAACTTGAAAAGTAGTGCCAAAATGATGAGATAAAATAATCCAAGTTAATTAATGATGGTCGCAGTTGCCAGCTAAGGTTCACTCTGTATAGTCAATGAACAAAGAATAAAAAAGAAAGGTTGGCAAATGGAGTTTGATATTTGTTATCTTGATCGCCAAGAGCCATCCATTGACTAAGTGACTCCTTTATTAACTACTCCCTTTTGACCCTGCGACTGCTTTATTAATTAGTATAAAATCCTCAATATCTCGTGCTTATACCAGACCACCAATTTCTTCCTTAGACTAATTTTGTTACAATGGCCATGAAACCCGTGAAGTACTGTGTGGTAAGTAAGATCTGTCTCACTCATTTATGTTTCTTGAATGGTATTTTCATTGTTTCAAATGGTTGTTTAACTCAGGCGGATGCCTTCACTGACGCAGCATTTAAAGGGAACCCAGCAGCAGTTTGCTTATTAGAAGAAGACAAAGATGACAAATGGTTACAGTCTGTTGCTACTGAGTTTAATATATCTGTAACTTGTTATCTCACTCCACTTACCCTATCTAATGAAGCTAACCCCAGATTTAGCCTTCGTTGGTTCAGTCCAGTTACTGAGGTCAGCCTATCTAGCTACCTCCTCTTTCAATTTCAGAACAACTGTTACTCAATTTGTTATTGGAAAAATGGAAATCCATAAGTTTGAAAGTGTTTCATAAGTTTCACTTTTTAGCAAGGAATTTCATTTGTGCTTTGCAGGTAGATCTATGTGGACACGCAACGCTAGCAGCTGCACACTTTCTATTTGCCGCTGGCTTGGTTAAAACTGATACGATTGAGTTTTCAACAAAGTCAGGAATTTTAACTGCCAAAAGAGTTCCAGAAGCCAAAGCTCCATATTCTCAGGACGACTGGCCAGGAGGTTACTCAATTGAATTGGACTTTCCTGTTGTAAAAGTAGCCGAGACCAATTTTGCTGATGTTCCTGCAATTTCGAAAAGCTTGAATGGTGCATCTGTGGTTGAGATGCTTGAGACATCTAAGAGTGATCTTTTTGTACGTATTTCATCTGGTATTTCCTTTTGTATTTACACAAGTGCATTAGATAAAAATTCATGTAAAAGCAACTCATGAAAGTCTCTCTTACAAAGGTACAAACATGAAGGACAATCAAGAAAGAATTTTTGTTTCATTCTTTGGAAAAAAATGACATTTCTTTCAAACTCAGGATGAATATGCTAGATAAAGTTAGTATAAATTAGCCCTTCCTAGGGAAATGAAGATAATTCATGGTGCTTTTGCAGATTCTACTCCCATCAGGGGAGGCAGTGGTGGAATGCCAACCTCAGCTTGATCAAATAAAGAATTGCCCTGGCAGAGGTATATTAATAACTGGACCTGCTCCACAAGGTTCTGGCTTTGATTTTTGTAGTCGCTTCTTCTTCCCAAAGTTAGGAGTCAATGAGGTAATTGCTAGTACTTGAATTCACTGTGAGCATATATACTATTGTGTTCAAGCGGATCATAGTCACTGAAAAAGGTGGTACTGAATTTGCACATCCTAGAGAATTGAAGCCAGTTATTTAGATATTATTCATCATATCTTCACATAACGACAACTGCATATGTAAAATCTATATGTTTGTATAGCTGATGCTTCTCAGATGCCTCACCTGTTCTCTTGTTGTACATATTTTTGTTATTTTTTTAACAAAACTTTTCAGGATCCTGTTTGTGGAAGTGCTCATTGTGCCTTGGCCCCTTATTGGCGTAAAAAGCTTGGCAAATGTGACTTTGTTGCTTTAGCGGTACTTCCTCTCTTCCTCCAACTTCCCTTATCCCCCTTATCAGGAACCAAATGCACAGGCTGAAATTCTTATTCATGTTTTGTGGTTCAGGCCTCACCTAGAGGTGGCGTCGTAAAAGTGCATCTTGACGAGGAGAATCAAAGGGTGTTTCTGAGAGGGAAAGCTGTTACTGTCATGGAAGGTTCTCTTCTAGTATAATGTACGCTAGGAGGGGACATGATAAATTTAATAAATTGGTTGAAGTTTGTGTTTTCTTGAATGAAAACACCACCAACTTGATAAAATCTCTAAATCGGTTTTGGTTATGTACTTCACTGTGACTCTTGGAGCATTTGCAAGTCTCCACTCTCCAGTGTGTTTAAACATTTACTTCTGCAGTTCTGTGCTTTGCTTTCATTAATAACATTTCCATCTTTTCAAACCATTATCTGATCAGAGAGATGAATCTCATTACCTTAGTTGTCTATAGTGAACTTCGTATACCTACAAATAGTGCACAGTTTGTACTATCATCAAAGTTGATGCAATAGATTAGTTTACATTAGGCCTCATTTTCTTGGTAAGCTACTGATAAAGAAGGAATTCAAGTCCTTAATTACGTAACAATAGTTTTACATTGGCAGCAAAATCGGACAGAGACCTAAGCCCATGCTTTGTTTTGAACAATTAAAAGGAGGTCTAAGATCGTTTCTTCTTTTCCAAATTCTCTTCTTTGTTTGGATACTTATTAAATGCGACAGAACAATTCCTGTACTTGACATCGGATCTGTTGAACCATGAAACTTAGAACAATTTTATCTGATGCAAAACCAAATATCCTCCAAACCATATTCTCGTCCTGCAATACAAGATCAATAACTGGAACATAGGGACCTAAAACTATGATATTTATTCCTTTAGCTTCTTAACATACTTTAAAGGGCTTCACCGGCGTTGTCAATTCCTTTAGCTTCATAACATTCCTACTGGTGTTCAGCAACATCAGTGACACCAGCAGGAAGTTCGCAAAGTAATTTGGTATGAGCACATGAAAAAACATGATTTAAGAGAATGCTAACTGAACCGTTAGCGACAGTTAAAGCAAGCGAATCAATCAAGATTTTCGGCCATGTCGACATATCGAGTAACAGGATTCTCAGGGCAGTATGCACAAGAGTTTTCAGCACAATCAGGACCGGGTTTTTTGAAGCAATTTGTGTAAACAAATGTTTGTAGAGAATTGTATGGGTCAAAATCCGCCCTTAGTATATTCAGGGCGAGATGGCATTATGGGAAGAATCCTTAGATCTTAATATTAGAAAAAGCAATTAACAAGTGTTCATGCGGACAGTAAAGGCACCACGTGATAAATGCTCTGAAAAACCAAGAACAGTGGTGTAGCATATAATATTCGATAGGCAATAATAAATGGCATTTAAGTAGATAAAGGGAATGATTCGATCAATAAAAGATGGAATAAATGAACCTTCCGTTTGACAATGATTGAAAGACAAATCCGTGAATAGTCGAGGATTTCTCGGATCTGATGATAAAGTACAAATAAGAATTTTAGTGAAAACTAGATCTTTGTATCGAGTGGAGACCGAATCTTTTTGTCAAAGTGCTTTTCTTACAAAAAATCAATATATCCTCCTATCATTGTTTCTTTTTCTATTTATAGGGGACATACTTCCAAGAAACCTAAAAGTACAAGTGCAGAGAATATCCCAAGAAATATTCTTTTTAATATCCTATCTTGAAAACTAGCCGTTTCTGCCCTATTGAGCATATTCGACCTCAATCCTCGTTGACACCTTGACTACGACTTTTGTCGACTCTTCTACCGCGGGCCGTGCGGCTTCTCGGACCGTCTTAACAAGTGACAGCTTGAGGATTCTTTCCGTAATGCTATCTCGCCCTGAATATACTACGGGCGTATTTTTGACCCATACAGTTAGTCAGTCCGCTTATTGAGACCGACCTCAGGCGGGATTGATGAGCGGATTCTGTTCATTTTGGTCAAAACGATTGGGTGAGCTGAGCGGATCGTGATGATTGAGGTGAACTGGCAACGTGGCCCTTCGTGAGCCGCGAATTTTGGATGCTCCGTCTCACGGTTGGTTTGTTGGAGTTGTGTTGTCCATGAATCAAGGTGATGTCATGACGTCATGCGTCATCATGACGCGTATTCCCGATGCATTGCTTCGTTTTGCGTGGAATCTTGATTGGACCTGCCACTTCGGTGTTGGTGCTAGGTAATAATGAGCCGATTTCTCGGTTCTGATGCCTGAATCTTATAAATAGGGATGTGAGGGTGTAATTTCAAAGTTTATAGATTTCCTGTATCGAAACCGTAATACACTCTTCCTCCTCTTCCATTGTTGTGCATCTTTCCCCTTTGTTCCAAGCGATTCTCGTCATTTTTAATCCTTCGTTGTTTGGTATCACTCTCTCTTTCGTTAAAACATGTCTAACATTCCCTCTGAGTCCAGCGAGGGAAGTGATGCGGTCCCTCTAGCGATAGTGTTTCCCCCTCATGCGGAGAATGTTCTCGCTGCCGTAGGACGGAAGCTTCTCTACGGTGGAGGGGATAGTTCTTCGTAACCCAGATGCCAGGTCTGATTTCTCGAAATTGCCTGAAGCCGAGCCCGGAATCTTTAAATCAGCGATGGAGGAGGCTGATTTATTTGAGCTTAAGGCTAAATACGGACTTCCAATCACATCGAGTTGATCCCTGTCGGATGGGATGCGGTGCAGGTCCACCGTCCTAGGTACTGCGCCTTCTACGCCTACCCCTTTCACGTTGGCTACACTCTTCCTCTCCTTCTGCTGGCGGAGGAGTTTTGTCGCTTCTACGGTATTTTCCCGGCTCAGCTCGTGCCGTATGTCTACAAACTTATAAGGATGCTCACCAAATTTGCGGAGTTGGCCGAGGTTGAGCTCACACTTCGACACTTGACGCACCTATTCACCCCCAGCTTTTATAGGGGGACGATGCTGAATCTTTGCCACCAAGGAGGTAAATGCTTGGTGGTGAAGATGGACGACAAAGCTATCCGCCAATTCTGGCTCAACTGTTTCTTTGTTAGAACTGAGGATGTGGTGGCCAACCCCGGTTTTCCCGGAGGCTTGGAATTGTACTCGTAAGTACATGCCTCTTGTTTGTAGGTATCCAATTTTTCCTTCGTGTTTGGCCGTGGTTCTAATCTCCTGTCCTTTTTTGTGAAGCTACGTGTTCGCTTCTCCTTTTGGTCGACGATATTTCCGACTAGGTGGGACGGCTCCTTCCTCACATCGTGGGGATACACGAGTGGTCGGGCTTCTAAAGGTTTGGGCCCCATCTCCCTTCGACTGGTAAGTTGTTCTCGTCTTCAGCTTCTTAGTTTTTTCTCTTTTGTGGTTTACTTTTGCTGACTTTCCTTTCCCTTTGTACTTCCCTTAACTTCAACTAGGGGGTCCTCGAAGAGGTTGAGAGGTTCCGCACCTGCGTTCCGAAAGAGGAAGAATGCTAAGGCCTCGACTCCCGCCCATTCCTCGACTGTGTCCACCTCGACTCGTGTCCCGATTTCTTATTCGATCCCGACTGCCTCTGCTCGCGCCCTATTGGTGCATCTTGCCCTGTTCTTTCCTCGGCCATGGGAACCTTAGCCCCTTTACCATACCGCCTTGTAAATGAAGATGAGGAGGAGCATGTACCTAGTGAGGAAGATTTGACGCCTCGCGAGAGAAGGTCTATAGATACTGGTGATGGACTGCCCGAGCCATTGACTTAATGGAGGGTGACTTTACGCTGGGCGAGATGGAGACCATTGTCATCGAAGACGATGTTGGGCCGGTGTCTGAGATTCCAAGGTTGGCGAAGGCCGACGTGGGTACGTCTCTTCCTTCTGTGATGACGGAGGCTGAAGGGCCAGCCACTGGAATTTTCGACACTTCGTGGCAAGAGGAGTCGTCAACTTCGCGACTAGCTGATGGTACTTCTTTACCGCCCGACGAGAGAGGTAAGACGTTGCTGAAGAAGGCTATGAGACGAGTTCAGATGTTGATGTTGGTGACCTGAAGGTGATAGAGGAAAGGTTTACCCAGCTTGAGGTAAGGTTGGAGGGGTATACGTAGACCATTGCGATCCCTATGGATCATGATTTGCTGAAAAATATGGAGAACGTTGTCCCCTGCCTCGGCCCCCTTTGTTCCGAGATAGAAGGTAATGCCCTTAAAATGTTGGACGACGTTACTCTATCGAGGAGAATTGCTGGTCTTGCCCTTAGAGGGAGTGTTTAATGTTTTGTTCTTCTCTTATTTTTGCCTTTGTTTTTCTAGGCGTTTTTGTTTCTGACTCACTTCTTTTCTTTTTCTGTTCGTAGACAGTGATTTTGGAGGTCGAGAGCATCCGAAGGGAGGAGAGGCGTAGGAAAATTTTTGTAAGGTTGAAAAACAAGTACTTTGAGTATCGGCGCAAGTACAGTGAATTTTGCCGGCGACTCGAAGAGGGTGACAACATGTAGGACCTTCAGGACGAGTTGAAGGAGAAAGATGATGAGTTGGTAAAGGCCATTGAGAAGTGCAGCGTCCTCGAGGGGACTTTGAGGAATCGTGAAGAGGAGCTTGAGGTTAGCAGGGGCGTGGAAGCCCAATTCAGTGACCTTCAAGCAAAAGTGGTTGAACTGCGCAGGCAATTGGAAGAAAGTCGGCTTCAGCTGGAGGGCCTCAGTAGTGAAGTTGCTGAGAAGCAGAGCAAGCTTAAGAAGGCAGAATCTTTCTGTTTGGACGCTCAAAGGAAGTTGGAGATGCTTGAGCTAGCAAATAGCACCCTTCGGACCAAGCAGGAGAATGACCAGTCCACGACGAAAGCTAAGGAGGATCGACTAGAGGAGAGGGTCGGAGAGCTAGAGAAGGATAATACCCTCCTTCATTATCGTGTGGTCGCATTGGAAGCTAAGAAGGCTCAATTGCTCGCGCAACCCTCTTCTTCTCATACTACAGAATTTTCCAGAAATCCTCGGGAATTGTATGAGGAATGGATTCATGCCGAGGCTCAATTGGACTTGTATCGAGATTTGCATAATGCGGGTTCCATTTTTGAGGTTTCCTTCGAGGATGTCTGTGTCAAGGCTCATGAAGCTCGAGTTGCTTGCGGGTATGATCCCGCCACACCTGAGGGCGATGATGAAGGTGTAGATCGGCTTGAAGAGTATGCTTGGTACGACACCGCTTATCCTGAGGGCGAGGACGACGAAGGTGGGGGTGATCGAGGTGGCGAGGATAATTGTTACACCCCATGTTGTCGTACGTGAAAGTACGCCATAAGTAAATTGATGGAAACTCAGAAAATGAGATGTTACATCCCGCATTTTCGTACGTTAAAGTTTCATCGTTAGTTAATCGACGTAAGTTCGGGAATGAGATTATTTTGAGATTATACGCATTATGCTATTTCAAACAAGTGATGAGTAAATTCGTGAAGGTGAGAGGGTAAGCAAATCGAAGAAAATGAATTTCATCAAAGTTTGACATTTGGGATAAAGTACGGTCCAAGCTATAATACCCGGTACTTATGGACTAGTGCCATACAAGGTACCACATGACCATAATAGTAAGGTGTATAAAGTGTGTTAAAAGTGAGTAGTATTTTAAGTAATTTGAGATAATTCCTAATTATGTGGATAATTGGATAATTATTGGTTAATGGAGAATTAACCAACTAATTAAGGAAATAAGTGGGTAATTATTGGATAAGGATTTAATCCTTAACGAGGCAGCCCACAAAGTTACAAAAATATGACTCTTAAAGCTCACCTATATGTGGCATATTAAGAATAATAGTTGTCTTAGTCAAACAAATAGTGGGGCCCACTCTCTTTTACAAATGTCAGACCTCCTTTTTCTACCACCGGAAGGGGTATATGGGAGTTTTTCCAATTAAAGTGACAAAATCAAAACGGGATTATTTATTTAAGTTCAAAGTCGCCACTTGGGATAATTTATGGTGTCCCAAGTCACAGGTTTAAAATTCCGAATCGAGGAAGTTTGACTCGGTTTCACAGTCCGCGAAACACAGAAATCCGCGTAAGAAATTCTGTTAACCCGGGAGAAAGTGTTAGGCATTCCCAGGTTCCGTGGTTTTATCACGGTCGCTCAACTATTATTATTGGCCTAATTATCTGATTAGTTACATATTTTAAATCTATTGTGCATTTTTTAATCTTTGACCGCTTTTAATTATTTATGGAATTATTCTAGAACAAGTTACGATTGTCGTACACTTGTTTGTTTGGTACACATTGTGAGTCGTGTCACGGGAGCCGTACCCACGACCTACAACATGTTTAAATTATTAACATTATTAGATGTTGTGGCCGGGTCACATAAATGTACCCCCATATTTTATCACAACTACGTCACGGAAACCGTACTCGTAATCGTGATGATCTATTATAACGTGCTTAAAGCAAACTACGAAGTTCGTAATTGTGTTCGTAAGCACCTTAAACGTAAATCCCATTAATTTTATCATCCACGACCCACTTCTGCTTAAATGAGTTTAAACCAAATTCTACTTATACTTCTTTAAGTTTAAAATTAGATTAAATAAACCAAGATCTTATGCCTCATTCTCAAACCAACAATTCACTGCCCAACAGAGAATAACGAGCAAAAAAGAAACGAGAATCTGATAACAAATTAAGCTCAAATTCATTTTAAAACATAGACCAACACGAATCAGATAATCAATCAAATTTTAACTTCATTTGAAATAAAGAGTGAGATACATGAACTGAACCTTGATTTTTCAAAATCGGCAAGCAAGAACGGAATCTGAACCTCAGACGGCGAATCACGAACAACGACCTCGAATCAACCCTAACACAAAACAGCTTTCAAACTCAAATGAACTCCATGAGTGAAAATCGAAGGCAAAAACTATTTTTTTCGACTCTTTGTGTGTGTGTGTGTGTTCGCTGGTTTTGCGGCTCACGGCGTCGCTGGTCAGAGGAGTAGGGCAGGCGACTCTCTCTTGGTTGTTCAGAATCAGGGGTCATTGGTTGGCTTCATGTGTGTGTCGCGGCATTTTCTGGCGAGTTCGATGCTGGTTTGGTGAGAGGAGGAGTTGAAGGGTCGTTTAGGGCGAGGTGAAGAAGCAGCAACTCGTTTTTTAGGGGTGTTCTAAGGTTGAAGATGGTGAGGAAAAGAGTCGTTGATGTAACTCTAGGTTAGGGTGTGTTATTTTTGATTCAAGAAATGATGGAAACGACTGGTCTGGCCGGCGGGTGGTTCTGCTGTGTGCGTGTGGTCGCTTCTCCGGCGAGCTGCGGTGGTTAGAAGAAGAAGGGTCCGTTGGTTTGGTTTTCATGGAGAAGATGATAGAAAAGGCTGGCTCTTCATGTATTTTTGGTTGATGAAGGTTGCTGCTTGGTGGGAGAAACAACGTGGAAGTCTTGAGATGGGGTGGCTAGTGTACCGATGAAGAAGGATTTGAAAAGAAGCATCGATGGGTGGCTGGTAAGGGGTCTCGTGGGTGGATGTGTTGTTGCTGATCGGCGCTGCTGTTCTTAGCTGGTAGAGTTAGATCCCTTCTAGGGTTTTTTGGTCTGCTTTTTTTTTTGTCAAGAAGATAGGGTCCTTAGGTTGTTTTTGGTTTTTTGTTCCTGAGAAAACGGCTGATCCCACCTATCTAGGTTTTTGTCTAATTTAATTAGAGTTTTAGGGTTAGATTAGTGGGTATTGGGCTAAGGGTAATTGAGCTTAAATTTAGGAAATTGGGTTGGACCATGTCTTTTGAGTTTGAATCTAGGCTAAGAAGACCAAATAATGCAATGTATCTATAAAGTGTAAAACTCACTCTTAATTAAAATAAAAAAATATAAAACTAAATACTAAAAGCGAACCTAATTTTTGTATATTTTTTAACTTTATGAAAAGTAGATAAACCAAAAGTAACTAAATAAAATATCAATTAGCTAAATAAGAGGAAATATTTTTGTGATTTTTATTTTTGTGATAAGATAAATTAAGAGAGTCAAAATTATTTAAATTAGTGATATTAGACCTAAGATAAATATTTAACACTAAAATGAGTAAAATCTCGGGGAGAGTCAAAAATCACATGTCTACAGCTGCCCCTCTTTGACTGGAAACGCGAAGAGTTTTCAGACAAAGAACGACGAGACAGGTTTTTTGACCCGACCCTTATTTAGAGAGACCAAAAACTAAGAAAAAGGAGAATGTGACCGAGCCCTGGTATCGGAGCTGCCTACATATCCTTGGCTATAAAGGAATCAGGCCACGTGTAGTTCAGAAGTAGGAAAAATGATGGAGTATGCCGAGGTGGAGAGCCGATTGAGGTGCCATTCCGTCGAGGTTTCAGTCCGCGGTCCTGTTATTACATAAAAAATCAAGATTAAAAAGACTAACTAAGCCTATCAGCTACGAGTTACAAGATTCCTATCTATGAGTCTTCTGAAGCTTGATCTTGAGTCTTGGTTGGTTCTTCATGTGGACTCTGATCTGAATCTTGATGCTTGTTAGTTGTAGGTGTTAGTTCATTCTTTCACGGCATTTTTGGATCAAGACCGGACATGCAGTGCTCATGACTTCAGCCATGTCTTGAGCAACTCACATCTTTCATCTACTTCTGCATTTGGATTCACTTCCCTCTTTTTTTTTCTTTTCTTTCTTTTTCTTGGATTGAGACTTTTTCTTTGGTCATCTCAAACCCCCGTGCCTCGAGGTAAAAACCTTATTCTTTAGGCAACTCGTGCTACCTCCGATTTGAATTTTGAAATGAATTTTGAAATGACTTCCCTCTTTTTCCAGGTGGGTGCCTGCTACTGACTGAAACATGAAATAAATTCCCTTGTTCTCCAGGTGGGCGCCTGCAACTTAAACATGAAATGAATTCCCTTGTTCTTCAAGTGGGCGCCTGATGCTGACTTAAAATTTGAAATAAATTCCCTTGTTCTCCAGGTGGGCGCCTGCAACTTAAACTAGAAATGAATTCCCTTGTTCTCCAGGTGGGNTGCTCTTCCGATCTCATCTGATGCTGACTTAAAATTTGAAATAAATGCCCTTGTTCTCCAGGTGGGCGCCTGATGCTTAAACTTGAAATGAATTCCCTTGTTCTCTAGGTGGGCGCCTGCTGCTAAAACTTGAAATGAATTCCCTTGTTTTCCAGGTGGGCGCCTGACGCTTAAACTTGAATTGAATTCCCTTGTTCTCCAGGTGGGCGCCTGATGCTTAAACTTGAAATGGATTCCATTTTTCTCCAGGTGGGCGCCTGATGCTAAAACTTGAAATGAATTCCCTTGTTCTCCAGGTGGGCGCCTGATGCTGACTTAAAATTTGAAATAAATGCCCTTGTTCTCCAGGTGGGCGCCTGATGCTTAATCTTGAAATGAATTCCCTTGTTCTCTAGGTGGGTGCCTACTGCTAAAACTTGAAATGAATTCCCTTGTTTTCCAGGTGGGCGCCTGATGCTTAAACTTGAACTCAATTCCCTTGTTCTCCAGGTGGGCGCCTGATGCTTAAACTTGAAATGAATTCCCTTGTTCTCTAGGTGGGCGCCTGCAACTGACTGAAAATTTGAAATAAATTCCCTTGTTCTCCAGGTGGGCGCCTGCTGCTGAAAATTTGAAATAAATTCCCTTGTTCTCCAGGTGGGCGCCTGATGCTGACTTAAAATTTGAAATAAATGCCCTTGTTCTCCACGTGGGTGCCTGATGCTTAAACTTGAAATGAATTCCCTTGTTCTCCAGGTGGGCGCCTGATGCTAAAACTTGAAATGAATTCCCTTGTTCTCCAGGTGGGCGCCTGTAACTGACTTAACACTCGAATGAATTTCCTTGTTCTCTAGGTGGGCGCCTGCAACTGACTGAAAATTTGAAATAAATTCCCTTGTTCTCCAGGTGGGCGCCTGATGTTGACTTAAAATTTTAAATAAACTCCCTTGTTTTCCAGGTGGGCGCCTGCAACTTGACTTGAAATGAATTCCCTTGTTGTCCAGGTGGGCGCATGATGCTGACTTAAAATTTGAAATAAATTTCCTTGTTCTCCAGGTGGGAGCCTGCAACTTAAACTTGAAATGAATTCCCTTGTTCTCCAGGTGTGCGCCTGATGCTGACTTAAAATTTGAAATAAATTCCCTTATTCTCTAGGTGGGCACGTGATGCTTAAACTTGAAATGAATTCCCTTGTTTTCCAGGTGGGCGCCTGATGTTTAAAACTTTGAAGTGAATTCCCTTGTTCTCCAGGTGGGCGCCTGATACTTAAATTTGAAATGAATTCCCTTGTTTTCCAAGTGGGCGCCTGATGCTTAAACTTGAAATAAATTCCCGTGTTTTCCAGGTGGGCGCCTGATGCCAAGACTTGAAATGAATTCCCTTGTTTTCCAGGTGGGCGCCTGATGCTAAAACTTGAAATGAATTCCCTTATTTTCCAGGTGAGCGCCTGATGCTAAAACTTGAAATGAATTCCCTTGTTCTCCAGGTGGGTGCCTGATGCTAAAACTTGAAATGAATTCCCTTGTTCTCCAGGTGGCTGCCTGATGTTAAAACTTGAAATGAATTACCTTGTTCTCCAGGTGGGCGCCTGATGCTTAAACTTGAAATGAATTCACTTGTTTTCCAGGTGGGCGCTTGATGCTAAAACTTGAAATGAATTCCCTTGTTTTCCAGGTGGGCGCCTGATGCTTGAAACTTTGAATGAATTCCTTTGTTCTCCAGATGGGCGCCTGATGCTAAGACTTGAAATGAATTCCCTTGTTCTCCAGGTGGGCGCCTGCCATTACAACAAAACAGACAAAACAAAAAAAACTTTTCTGCCCCAGTTTGGTACCGTGAACATCTGTATGTGTTAATCGAATCCTGTTATCCAAAAGTGCTATAAGAATTTAATAGCTGAATCCCATCATCCAGGAGGGCCCTGAAAATTTAAAATTAAATCTCATCTTAAGAGTGAAAACTTCAAATCTAAATTCTACTTTCTAAAGGTAAAACTTATGCTAAATCTCATTATCTATGAAGGTCTTAAAAACTTAAAACTAAATCCCATTATCCAGGAGGGTCCTGACGGACTTGAAACTAAATCCCATTATCCAGGAGAGTCCTGAGAACTTGAAAATTAAATCCCATTATCCAGGAGGGTCTTGAAAACTTGAACTTAAATCCCATTATCCAGGAGGGTCCTGAGAACTTTAAATTAAATCCCATTATCCAGGAGGGTCCTGAGCTTAAGGAAAGCTAAAAACTCTTTTGACTAGGGAGAATGCCTAGGAGGTACGGTTCTTCTCGACTAGGGAAAATGTGTAGGGGGTAAAAACCTTCTTAACTAGGGGAATGCCTAGCAAGTAAAACCTCCTCAAACAGCCTTTGTGCTGACAAAATAGGGCACGACACTTGAAAAATTCAAGTTTCCAAGCTTTGATTTGGACATAGTCTTCGTCCCTGTTTCAAACAAAGAAAACTTGTGAGTTCAAACATGGTGGATGGTTTGTGGCCTTGACTTTGAGGGTGATTGCTCCTTCACTTGCCATGATAACTTTGATTTCAACTTGAGATACCTTGCTTGTTTATTGACTAACCACTTTCTCTATCACCCTTATCACAGAAAATACCTCTGATCCGTTCACACCCAATACTCTCTATCGGTTGCATTGTGCTCATGAATCGACATATACCGAACATTTGTATTTCACATGAATCCCAAAGCACGTCAATTGTCACCAACACAGTGCGCATACTACTCTTTCCTGACTTAAGCCACTTTGATGTACTAGTCAGACTCCGCTTTATGCAATTGGAAAGCTGGTAGCAGATTTTGAAGTCATTTCTCACTTGTTCTGACCAAACAGAGTCAAGAAGAGGGAGTAAACGAAACAAAGGGAATAGAGTAAGGGACAATGGAAAGAGATGATACCTAACAAGAAAATTACAAAATAGAAACTTATCAGATGTGGTACCAACTCTAATGACCAATGACAAGCACCTTTGGATTAAGTGGCCTAATCTGTCAAGAAAGTCTAATGTTCAGCTCTTGTTGTACCTCTGAGTCGTGAAACTGGGCTTCCACGCTCCGATTATCCTATTTGATTCACGATCCTTATTCGACTTGTAGTGCCTGAAGGGTTTTCACCATCAAGCCTCTCTCATTTTGTTCTTTTTCTCAACTTACCGTCGCCCTATGGTGCCTGTGAAGGTTTTCACCGATAAGACTCTCTCATTTTGTTCTTTTTCTTTTTACTTCTGATTCTGCAGATGACAAGGCATTAACCACGATAGAAATATCATATGCTCTTGGCATGTCTTTTGGACTGTAATGTGGCTTTTGGACATGGTTAGAAAGAAGGGATATCATAAAGGCTCAAAATAAGTAAGACAAACAAGGTTAATTTATCTTCAACTTTTGGAATCCATTATAAAAAACTTTGCCCTAATTTCTAAAACAAGGGAATTTGATTCTCTTTTTTCTTTTTGAGATGGAATTTCTAAGAAAGACTGCCCCACTCTCGACTTCGTGGGATTATGAAGTATTTTATTTGGTACGACCGAACCGTAAGGCTGCCTACGTATCTTGTGGTGACAAGAATCAGGTCAAACGTAGTTCAAAGGACTACTTTTTGTTACCATTTTCTTTTTTTTTTCTTTTTTTTCCTTTTTTTTCTGTATCTCTATTTTTTCTCTTTTTTTTTTTGAATTTTCCTTTTTGAATGAACTTTCTAAAATAAACCTATGGGGACATGAACTTTTTTTTTTTCGTTTGACTCTAACTTGATTCCAAAAAAGGGGAGGTCAAAGAAATCAGTACGGGCTCAAACGGGGTACCGAATGGTATAAAGTATTTGGGTAGCTGAAAGAGGGCCTCCCATTCTCTAAAAATGCCAAGTACAACACATGCAACTTGATAATGAAAAAGGAAGATCATGCACAACATTTCTTTTGCATCTTCGGCATTGATATCGCTGATATGCCTTCCACTTTTTTTAGTGCCTTGTCAAGTACAGAACCCTCGTTGGGTGATTCCCTCTTCACAATGGATATCCTCCGTCAATTTGGAGAAAACTTTCTTGACTTTGTCTTGTAACTTGAGATGCACTTCGGCATTGATCTCGCCAAAGTTGCTTGCTTCAAATTGTCCGGGATGCACTCTCCTTCAACGAATTCTTGTCATCCTATTAACTTTCCAAATTATCTGCCCCAGTTTCACATAGTTCGGGCTTTAAATGATCTCAAAATATCCAAATCTGTACTTATTTCCCTTAAATGTCCCTATCATCTTCAAAACTAACTTTTAAGACCAGGCCTAGAATTATGCGTGCATGTCATGTCACTAGAGCCAGCATGAAAAGAACTATAAAAGGAGAAGAGAACTAAACAAAAAATGACTAGAAATAACAAAAAATAGAAAATTGCATTAGACAGATGGTGAAAGGGCTTGAACAACAAAACAAGCAAAATAAACCGGGGTCACAACCCTGGAACAAACCTAGACAACACTAAACGAGTTACTACGACTAAACGAACTAGGCAAAATAAACGGATAGAAGGGTTTGAGTCACAAGAAAATATCCGGATTACAACCCTGAAATAACCCAGACAACAGAAATAACAACAAAATAAACCACCAGGACTCCTCCCCGAGTAACCAAGAAAGGAGCATCTTTTCAATCACCAAGCTCAACATCTTAGCCACTGAGTTCCGCATCAACATTACTAGGACCTTCACAAGTCTCCATCACATTGACCTTAGCAAATTGCGTTTGGGTCCCTTTTGCGGGCTCGTTCTTAAGATCAACTTCTGGAACCGAGACTGATATCGCTGAAAGCTTTGCGGCAAGTGGCCCTCCGAGGATCTCAGAAGAGTTCTCATATTCCTTTTCAACACAAATCATACCCACCATATGCGTCTTGTTATGAACAGGGAATGGACTTTGGCTAGTATCTGCTGCATCTGGATTTTGCACGGTAATGTCACCTGCATCAATAAGCCTTTGGATCGCTCTTTTCAGATGCCAACACTTTTCTATACTGTGCCCCGGGGCATTAGAGTAATATGCGCACCTCTGAGAATAATCAAAATTCTCTGAAAGGGGGTTCGGCATTTTTATCTAAAATCGGCTTCAACATGCCCAATTGCCTTAGTCTTTGGAACAAACTGGCATATGATTCTCCAATAGGAGTGAAAGACTTTTCTCTTTGTTGCTGCCTTTTCATTTTGTACTCAGGCCTCGACTGGAACCTCTTGGGGGCAGGTGGTTGATATGCTTGTGGAGGTGGGTAAGACATTTGTGGAGACGGTGCTAGCCATTGCGGGTCTTGTGGATGTGGAGTATATGGCGGTGTATTGTGGATGGAGTACTGGGAAAGTGAGGTATGACTTTGGGGATTTTGTAGAGAGAAGTAGCATTGGGGAGGATTATCTGGAGTATAAGGATATTCATGGGGTCGATATTGAGGCTGAAAGCGTTGAGCGGGAACGCCCACTGGATCTTGTCGTCGGCGGGGTTCAACGATATCTTTTCTATTTCTCTTTCTTCCCCCCAAATTTACTGAGATGTTCTGAATGTCTTCTGTAGTATCTTTCAATGCAGAATAACTCATGATTTTGCGTAGCTTGATTCCTTCTTCCACCATCTCCCCCATCTTTACCACATCATTGAAAGGTTTACCCAAAGCCGGGATCAAATGACTGAAGTAGGTCGCCCCCTGGGCTTGTATGAAAAGCTCAACCATTTCTTATTCACCAATCGGGAAATTGACTCGAGCAGCTTGTTCCTTCCATCTGAGTCCAAACTTCCTAAAACTTACCTCGGATTTCTTTTCCAACTTAGATAAGGAAGAGCGGTCTGGGATAATGTCTAGATTGTACTGAAAGTGTCGAATAAAATCTTGAGCCATGTCATCCCATGCATGCCACTTATTGACATCTTGACGAGTATACCATTCCAAGGCTGCCCCACTCAAGCTCTCACTGAAATATGCGATCAACCATTCATCTTTCCCGCCAACACTTCTCATTTCACTACAATAAACCCTCATATGGGCTATTGGGTCTCCACGCCCATCATACAAGTTTAACTTCGGCATTTTAAATCCCGCTGGCAGATGAATATCGGGGAACATACACAAGTCATTGTAAGACATGTTAATCTGATTTCCTATCCCTTGCATGTTCTTTAAGGATTGTTCTATACCTTTCAGCTTCCTAAATATCTCATCTCGCCCTTCCTTTCCTGTGAACTTTTCATTTTCAACATGAGGCTCATTCCGAAAGCTATGATTGTATGAGTCAGGGATCTTGTGGGAAACCTCTGAGGGGTAATATTGGGCGTCATGAGTTTTGAGTGGGTGTTCATTGTTGGATCTATGAAGGAAAGATTGTTGAGAAGTTGTGATCGTGGGGATAGTGGATATAACAGGAGGGCAATTTTTGGGAAAGGCAGTTGGAGGACGTGTGGGGGAGATACTAGGGTGGTTGGGAAAGCTGTGATAAGCGGGAGAATCTGGAGAGTATGGGGGATCATCTGGCACTATAACCGGAGTTTGGGTAAGGGTTAGCATCTAGGAAGCTAGGTGGTGGCGGGGGTGCTGCCTTCCCAGTCATCCAAGCCTGATACATGTCCGCCATGTGCTGTCTTAACATCCTCACCTCTTCAACCAACCCATTGTCATGTTCAACCAATTGCTTTAGGGCACCAGTATCAACCAACTCAATTCTGTTGTCATCTGCCATTGCCTTTCAACTTTATGTTGTAGAGAAGAGTTACCACTTTAAGAACCACAAACCAACCACCCTTCTTTATAATGAATATAACAAAGAAGAACAAAATAAAGTCATCACGTTAGCGTTAGGGCATTTAACATAAGATAATCTCACATTATGTGCAATGCATCTAGTCACAGTTATCGGTTCTAAAATTACTTCGAGGGTACGAAGGTCATATGGCATCATCCCATTTTTCACTCTTCTTGGCCCTTTTCCTCTTCATTTTTCTCATTAACACTCCTTGGTTATTTTCATTTTCTTTCCTCCCTCTTTTCTTTTTCTCTCGCTCTTTTCTTTCCTCTCATTTCTCACGTCCCACAACTTCATTCTCTTTTTTTTCTCTTTTTTTTCTTTTTTGTTTTTGTTTTGCTTTTTATTTAATGATGATTCGATCGAACCCTATGTAGGTTGACTACGTATCATCTCCCTCATGAATCAGATCAAGCGTAGTTCTGAAAAAGTAATGGAAAAAATAACCTAAGAAACAAAAATCTTTTTGGATTTTTCATTTACAACTCTTTTTTTTTTCGGTTTTCAAATATAAAACAGGAAATACGATAACGAGATACTTGACAAACTCAACTATACTACGACAAACTCTGATACCAACTAAAAGAATCAGTACTACTGAACATGACTATAAAGTACAAGACAACAATAAAACAGACTTAAAAAAATAAAAAAAAATAAAAAAAATCCTTAATCTACTCCTGAATGCAGCGGCCCTTACTGTATGATCCCGGGGTGTCTGTCTTGCTCAAACTCCGGTAAGTAGATCCACACCTGTATGAGAAAACTAAAATCAAATAGAGTTAAAGATTTAGAACACTATGTGAGACAATAACACTCTCTATTGGACACATGCAAGACATGATTGTGGTTATTTTTTAAAAAAAATTAACCTACGTGGCTTATTAGCGCAAACTCATCAAAGGTGACCTCAAAGACACAAAAATACCTCACTAAAGCTTATGTGGATTCAAACTCCCAATAATCATGGCCCAAAATTAATTTGCAAAAATGACCCATTTTGCAAGAATGGTCGATGTGGCCAGAAGTGGCTAGAGATGCAAACTCAGAAAAGGACGGACCTTAAAGTAATATGACACCTAGTTGTGGACTCAAGATTCTAAGACATGGGTCATTGAACCACTTTTGCGCAATTGACCCTATTTTTGCAAGAATGGCCGATGTGGCCAAAAGTGGCTGGACATACAAGATTTGGCTAAGCCCCCGCGAAGCCAAGAACCTAAGACTCACTAGGAAGATCGGACCCTATGTGGGCTGCCTATGTATCACGTCCCGGAAGACGAGAATCAGGTATGCATAGTTCGGGAAGATTGGATACGGGCGAGAATTAAAAAAAACAACTAATTTAGAGAAAATATATTTTTTGTCTTTTTTTTGAAAATGATGAAACATGTACACTCTTTTTGGATTTTATTTTTCTTTTTTTTTTTTGATTTTTTTTGAAAAATGATGGGAAAGTGCGAAATCTTTTTTTTTGGATTTTTCATGTGTTTTTTTTCTTAAAAAAATGCGAAAGAAAAATATAACTGGGCCCTACTTGTTTTATTTTTTACACTTCTCCCTCTTTTCTTTCTCATTTACCATCAACCTTCATTGGTCCGCCAAATGACCTTTTTTACCCTTGATGATTGCAACAAATAGTACATAGGATGCATCAGGATTGTCTTTTATTTTTTGGGGTACACCTGTCCTAGACGGACCCAACCCTTGTGTTGAGTCCCCTAAGTCAAATGCACGTGATGAAAACAAACGTTCATACTAGGGATCTGGCATGAGGCTGTGTTATTCTAGGTTTAAAACCTGGGTGTATTGTTCTAGACCTGGCTTACCCGAGCGGACAACTCGAGCCGGGGGGGGGGGGGAGGGCTACGTACCGGGAACCAAAAGGCCATCCGGCTTTGTAACCGATCCGATCCTCGTTCTAAATTAGGGTATGACACTAACAGAAAAGAAGTCACGCCAGCGTGCACTTCCCAGAAGATTAGAAGAGAGGGGTTTTCGCAACAGTTTATATACAGTCCAAATAATATCAAAGCGGTAAAAAGCAACATTTAGCACATTAGGCCCAAACATGTAATAAAAATCAGACAGTAAATGAAAGCCAAATATAACAATTATTCTAAGCTCGAATTCTTGAACCCTGAACCAGAGATTCTGGGTTCTGTCCCCAGCTTTTTTTACCACCGGAAGGGATATAAGGGAGTTTTTCCAATTAACGTGACAAAACCAAAACGGGATTATTTATTTAAGTTCAGAGTCGCCACTTGGGATAATTTATGGTGTCCCAAGTCACCGGTTTAAAATCCCGAATCGAGGAAGTTTGACTCTGTTTTACAGTCCGCGAAACACGAAAATCCGGGTAAGGAATTCTGTTAACCCGGGAGAAGGTGTTAGGCATTCTCGGGTTCCGTGGTTTTAGCACGGTCGCTCAACTATTATTATTGGCCTAATTATCTGATTAATTACATATTTTGAACCTATTGTGCATTTTTTAACCTTTGACCGCTTTTAATTATTTATGAAATTATTCTGGAACAAGTTACGATTGTCGTACACTTGTTTGTTTGGTACACAATGAGAATAATATCACGGGAACCGTACCCACGACCTACAACATATTTAAATTATTAACATTATTAGACGTTGTGGCCGGGTCACATAAATGTACCCCCGAATTTGGAAATTATGTATCACAACTACATCACGGAAACCGTACCCGTAGTCGTGATGATCTATTATAACGCGCCTAAAGCAAACTACGAAGTTCGTAATTGTGTTCCTAAGCACCTTATACGTAAATCCCATTAATTTTATCATCCACGACCCACTTCTGCTTAAATGAGTTTAAACCAAATTCTACTTATACTTCTTTAAGTGTAAAATTAGATTAAATAAATCAAGCTCTTATGCCTCATTCTCAAACCAACAATTCACTGCCCAACAGAGAATAACGAGCACTAAAGAAACGAGAATCTGATAACAAATTAAGCTCAAATTCATTTTAAAACATAGACCAACACGAATAAGATAATCAATCAAATTTTAACTTCATTTGAAATAAAGAGTGAGATACATGAACTGAACCTTGATTTTTCAAAATCGGCAAGCAAGAACGGAATCCGAACCTCAGACGGTGAATCACGAACAACGACCTCGAATCAACCCGAACATAAAACAGCTTTCAAACTCAAATGAACTCCATGAGTGAAAATCGAAGGCGGAAACTATTTTTTTTCGACTCTGTGTGTGTGTGTTCGCTGGTTTTGCGGCTGACGGCGTCACTGGTCAGAGGAGTAGGGCACGCGACTCTCTCTTGGTTGTTCAGAATCAGGGGTTGTTGGTTGGCTTCATGTGTGTGTCGCGACGTTTTCCGGCGAGTTTGCCGCTGGTTTGGTGAGAGGAGGAGTTGAAGGGTCGTTTAGGGCGAGGTGAATAAGCAGCAACTCATTTTTTTCGGGTGTTCTAAGGTTGAAGATGGTGAGGAAAAGGGTCGTTGACGTAACTCTAGGTTAGAGTGTGTTCTTTTTGATTCAAGAAATGATGGAAACGACTGGTCTGGCTGGTGGGTGGTTCTGCTGTGTGCATGTGGTCGCTTCTCCGACGAGCTCCGGTGGTTAAAAGAAGAAGGGGTCCGTTGGTTTGGTCTTCATGGAGAAGATGATAGAAAAGGCTGGCTCTTCATGTGTTTTTGGTTGATGAAGGTTACTGTTTGGTGGGAGAAACATCGTGGAAGTCTGAAGATGGGGTGGCTAGTGTACCGATGAAGAATGGTTTGAAAAGAAGCACCGATGGGTGGCTGGTAAGGGGTCTCGTGGGTGGCTGTGTTGTTGCTGATCAGCGCTACTGTTCTTAGCTGGTGGAGTTAGATCCCTTCTAGGGTTTTTTGGTCTGCTTCTTTTTTTGTCAAGAAGATATAGTCCTTAGGTTGTTTTTTGTTTTTTTGATCCTGAGAAAACGGCCGATCCCACCTCTCTAGGTTTTTGTCTAGTTTTATTAGGGTTTTAGGGTTAGGTTTGTGGGTATTGGGCTAAGGGTAATTGGGATTGGGTTTAGGAAATTGGGTTGGACCATGTCTTTTGGGTTTGAATCTAGGCTAAGAAGACCAAATAAGGCAATGTATCTGTAAAGTGTAAAAATCACTCTTAATTAAAATAAACTAATATAAAACTAAATACTAAAAGCGAACCTAATTTTTGTATATTTTTTAGTTTTATGAAAAGTAGATAAACCAAAAGTAACTAAATAAAATATCAATTAGCTAAATAAGAGGAAATATTTTTGTGATTTTTATTTTTGTGATAAGATAAAGTAAGAGAGTCAAAATTATTTAAATTAGCGATATTAGACCTAAACTAAATATTTAACACTAAAATGTGTAAAATCTCGGTGAGGGTCAAAAATCACATGTCTACAATAAAGACTTCAACATAAAACATTTAATACATATGTTATATTTGAAATTTGAAAAGATTGGCAATTCTATCTGGATTGAAAGCAAACGGATGAAGCTTTAAATACGTATTTGCAATTCTAAGATATTTGCAACGATGTTATACTGTGTAATCGTAACGGGATTTTGCGATTCTAAGAGAGCACGGTACAATCTTTCTCATGAATATCATACGGATTTTTCTCTACTTCGATCCGTCGTTACATATTTTGTCGCAAAATATGTTGGAAGGATTGTCAAGAGAATCGATTCAGGTATGTTAAGACTATCCCTTCTTTCTTTTGGCATGATCCATACGATACAAACGAAACGAGCAAATGCACAACTTCCATAAATGATTATATTCATAGAAATGCTAGAGATGTCTATGTTCTTGATTCCCCATGTATCTTATTATTCTATCGTCTGTTCATGAGTCTCAAAAAATACGTAAGTTGATAAAGTTTACTTCATGATACTAATCAAAGGCATAATGGTCCAATGACATTCCGAGAGATTTTATTGACGTACTTCTGATGCATTGCATTCACTTACATTGACCCATGACCAGATGGCGTTATATACGCATATATATGTATATATATGTATATGGGATATGGGAAAAGGTTACGGCGTTATATATGCACCACGACCTGATTAGCTGGTATATGTTGATGATTTTGCCCATAGTGGCCGAGATGATATGATGGGATGCCCTCAGAGGCTTGATGATGTTATGAATACATGTACCTATGCACAATATGACATCCATACACAAATGCATGACATATAAGTATTTCATGATTTACAGAGTTATCCAGACTTACATGTTGAGTTGTTTACTCCATGTTTCTCTCATGTCTTTTGTTTATTGATTTTCATTCCTTACTTACTCGGTACATTATTTGTACTGATGTCCCTTTTGCCTGGGGACGCTGCGTTTCATGCCTGCAGGTCCCGATAGACAGGTTGAGAGTCCTTTAAGTAGGCTATCAGCTCAGCAGAAGATGTTGGTGCGCTCCATTTGCTTCGGAGTTGCTTATTTAGTTAGTATGATTTAAACGGGTATTGATTGGTATGTCGGGGCCCTATCCCGGCCTTATGACGTTTATGTACTCCTAGAGGCTTGTAGACGTATGTCGTGTATAGGAAAGATTATATGGCCTTGTTGGCCTATGTTCAATCTATGAGTGATTATTTTGGCCTTATAAGCCCGCACGTCATATGCATAAGTCAGTATATCAGGTTGGGTCATTTTATGTCGAGTGTTCTCTCATGTTTTATTCTTGTTACCTCATACGGCCCTTCCAGCCCATTTACCCATGTTGATCTATTGAGAAAGATACGTACATTGGTACTCGGTTGAGTAAGGGCACCGGGTGCCCGTCGCGGCCCATCGGTTTGGGTCGTGACAAAAGTGGTATTAGAGCAGTTATATCCTAGGGAGTCTACAAGCCGTGTCTAGTAGAGTCTTGTTTGTGGGTGTGTTGTGCACCACACTTATAGGCAAGAGGCTACAGGGCATTTAGGGCTGTCACTCTTTCTTCTTACTCTAGATCGTGTGGTAGAGCTTAGCTGTAAGAACTCAATTTCATAATAAGACGATGCCTACATCTAGAAAGACGGTTGGTAAGAGATATAATGGTGGAAGATTTGAGTCAGAGGAACTCGATTTTTGCATCATCCTTATGATGGATAAATATGAGGTATTCAGCATATCATGTGTGCACTAAGATGTGTAAGCTTCTTGATAAGGATCTCTAAGGCAAGAATATCTATCCACTTTTATGGTAAAAAGCAATGAAAGAATCAGAAGGGCATGAGGTACCCAGTTAGTAAAGATGAACATTATATATAATTCAAGAAGAGAGATATAAGCATTTTGAGTTACCTCCAACGCTAACAGAGGTATGTACAATTAGTCACACCCATTTCAGTTATGCCTTATGGGGGCTAACATGTGTAGTTAAGAGAAGGACGGGATATCAGGATCCGGCTAGGGTTAGGGTAACCCAAATTGGTGAATGTATTGCTTGCTTTAATTGACATTTCTGAAGGATATTGCAAATGTGCTAATAGATCTCCTTGTGAGACACCCAGATGGTGCTCTCTATAATAGTACACCTAAATATGAGTACTACAAAGATAGGAACTGGACGCCTAGAAGGGATAAATATTACCTTAGTGTGGCTCCCTTCCCTGGTAGAGAGAGAATGTTAGGCAGTCCGAAGAGCCAGTGGATGGAGCAAAGGGGAGCTAAAAGCAAAAGAATATCTTGTTGAAGTTTTCAGAATAAAGTGATAGACATAAATGTTAGCAGGAAAATAAGAAGAGAGTTAATGAAGCATTAAAAGTAAAATGTGGTACATGGATGGCAACGTAGATAAAAAAAAGGACAGTATTACAGAGTCTACAGACAAGGGAAGGAAAATTCTAGAGGTGACAGGCCTTGAGGCAATAAAAGAGTATAGGTCATAAAGTCATATTCTCATTTCGAGAAATAAGTTCGTGACTCCAACGCGACTACCAGAAAGGATATTAAACCCCAGAGCAATAGTAATCAGTATGGGATGGTGAACAAGATAAACTAAACATGAATTAGGGGCTAAGTGATTTGATAATAGTCGACATCATGAGAATTTCATATTGCTTTCTAGCAACAAAAGAATGGACGACAGAAGAATAACCCTTAAAGGTCATTCAGGAAGGCGCTTACCTAAAGCAAGCAATGTGAACAAAGTTAAGCTTAAGGAACTATGTGTGCCAGCTACACTAAGTGTCACCCTCGTGGGTAAGGAATTTATTATCCTTGGTACAGAAGAATTACCGCAAGGCAAGTAAGGATCATCGATGATGTGAAAAGAAGCCTAAGAGGAAGAGGTAAAACATCTTTAGGTAGCTCGTAATAACACTAAATCTTAGTACTTCCCTAAAGGCGGGGGGGGGGGGGAATATGGAGTGATGCTCCATTACGTCAGAATTAAGTGGTTTTAGTAGTTATGGAATGGTAAAGGAAGAATGCGATAAGAAATGAAAAAGGGATTAGGTTGCACTTATTCAAAGCCTACATATATGCTACGATTCCAAACCATTATGCAAACACGATGTCAAGAAAGGGAAGTAAGGCTTCCTGCCCGAGATGTTATTGATAGATAAGGAGCCACTAGTGCGAGACGTAAGTTAAGACAAAGGAAATAACCCAAGAAAGATTATGCGGAATATTGATATGAGAATGGACCAATGAGTAGTTAGTAGTTCATTCCGGAAGGGCCTAGTTATGGCTAGATAAGAGGATACAGACAAATCAACAGATCGTGCAAGATAAACATAGTAAAACCTAATATATTGAATTCATCCTCGACATCGTGATCCTTGAGAAATATTCAGATAGGAATTGGGTAGTTAAAAGGTACCGTATGAGTACTACAGAAATAACAGGGAGTGCCACTGGGAAGACTGTCAGCATTTCAGTTCAGAAATGACCCTACGAGCACATGAGCCTGGAGGTAAGTAACTAAGGATAATTATAGGCAAGGAAGAATATCAAAAAGATTATGTCGGGTAAACGATATAACAAGCTTGCAATTTTACAAGAGATAGAAGGTCTCCCTAAGTACTACAACAAAAAGACTATCTGAGGAAATAAGGAAGAAGGCTTCAACCTAAGCTCAGTGACCTAAAGATGAAATGGTCATGTAAAAATAGTCTCACTACAACATTTTAAGCACTCCAAAAGAAAGTGGCACCTATCGTGGCTAATGAACGGGAAGTAAAATCAAAAGTAATATTCGAGATCATATGAGTTCCACGAAAACTCCAGTATGCATGGGAACTAAGATAAGCTAAGTATGCACGCAACAAGGGGGCAAAAAGTCCAGGAAGAGAAATAGCTTACGATTAAAGAAAGATGAGAAGGAACGAAAGGAATTATTCAATCAACGATCCAGAGTTAGTTACATTATGAACGCACCTAAGAGTTCGGAGTATTATCCATGCACCATATATGTTGACAATCATACAGTGGTAGAAGATTCCGGTATAAGTTAAAAGAAAGAATTGAGCCCAGGTCATAGACAAAGGATTGAATTGTTAGAAGATTGTATCATGGATATTCCGTAGCATCCATGAAGGGCTAAAGTAATAACTAATACCATGAGTCGCAGATCGAAAGATAGCTTAAGCCTACATAAAGGCTGATCAGAAGGAGGAGAAAACTAAAGAGTTACATAAATGAAGTAAATCAGGAATCTAATTATTGACCCAGAAAATTATAGACCTCGTGATTGAGAACATTGTAGGATTACTCTTAGAGATCAGGGGTACAAAAGAGATAGTACATGACCATATTCTATAATGGCTCTACGATAAAGCCAGTTAGAAAAGTACCAGCCTCATAAGAAGCCAGTATGAAGCTCTCATTGAATCATGTAGAGAGGTGCAAGTATAATAATAGAAGTTCAAGTTGTGGATGTGAATTATACCTATGTGGAAGGGAGGTCACGAAAGAGATAGAAGGTGTGCTGCGAGACTTTAAGGTAAGGTAAAGGTGAACAACGTACGGGACACTCAAATGCAGACAGTTGTGAATAGTCCATACTTCGGATAAAAGGCTAGAAGCGCAGGGATTCAGTATCCAGGAATGATAGTGGCATTGTCAGTAGCATATCTTCCAGCCTATGGTTTCTAGGTTTTGAGAGGCCTAATCAGGAGAGTAAAGAAGAGTTAGAGACAATGTGATATCTCGCTTGATGTTCTAGAATAACACAAGGAAATATATGGTGCAAGCAAGTTGAACGAAGGCTGCGAGTAATATAAATAGATATGTGTAGGTCGCAAGCTTAAGTATGGTAAAGCGACAAGGTTTTAGGAATACAGGAGTAAGGATAAGAAAAGGCAAGTGAGAAGGTGACGAGAAGGGATAGGTCCTCGGGATGAAGCACATGAGAACAAGAATTATAGAAAGCTCAGTATAGCCTGAATATACTCAAAGGAGTCTAAGACTAGTAGAATTTAAAAGAGACGGAATGCTGATCTGGTAATAGAATAAGGGTGTAATTGTGATAGATAAAGGATGATGTTTGGGCCTTCGATTGAGTAATGATTTGACGAATTGTACAGGATTAAACTACCCTCATAAGGAGAATCACATTGGGATGTTATGAAATATGGTTATTGAAGTATAGTATCGCCCCTAGGTGGATTAGGCAAGCCACTTCATATACTCCCTGATGAGACATAAGCCCTAGTGACAATGTATTACGTAAGAAGTTTCAAGTTATCAGTAGTGGATTGTAGATCAACATTGAGGTGAATCAAAAGTGGATAGATAAAAGTTACAAAGTATGAGATGAGATTGGGCCATCAGTCTTAAGATGAACAGTAATGAAGAAGCGTTAAAGGACTTAGATTTATACATATAGGATAAGCAACGACAATAACCTGGAGTTTGGTAGCAGGACTCAGTAATGATAAATAGAAATAGGAGTTATGGCATAGTGTGACCTACCTAGATACAGTAAAGTCACGCGGATGGTTGACCGGGGCTATGAAACAAGACATAGCAATAATCGTAAGTTTGACAAAGTACCGAGCAAAGAACTTCAGTGCACTTATAGATGCCCAGAGGGAAATCTTGTCAAGTTATGTATATGTTCCCAAAGTGAGGCCTAGAAATGGGCTAAAAACTGGAGAAAAAAGGAGAGGAGAATCGCATAGTTGCACTTACAAAGTCAGAGTCGTACAGGCTACATGATAAAAGGTAGCAATAGTTACAAGATTGGAAGGATTCCGACCACGAGTCGTGGTGTGAGAAAGAGGCCTAAAGGGGGGGGGGGGGAATGCCCTAGCCTTTGGAATTATCCACAGAATAGTTGCCTGGATGGCAAGGAGAGTACTAAAGTATTCGGAACACATAAGCTATGAAAATGAGTGCATCAGTCAACATCCGAGGACGAATGTTCCAAAGGGGGGAATGATGTTACACCCCATGTTTTCGTACGTGAAAGTACTCCATAAGTAAATTGATGGAAGCTCGGAAAATGAGATGTTACATCCCGTATTTTCGTACGTTAAAGTTTCATTGTTAGTTAATCGACGTAAGTTTGGAAATGAGATTATTTTGAGATTATAAGCATTATGATATTTCAAACAAGTGATGAGTAAATTCATGAAGGTGAGAGGGTAAGCAAATCGAAGAAAATGAATTTCGTCAAAGTTTGACATTTGGGATAAAGTACGGTCCAAGCTATAATACCTGGTATTTATGGACTAGTGACGTAGAAGGTACCACATGACCATAATAGTAAGGTGTATAAAGTGTGTTAAAAGTGAGTAGTATTTTAAGTAATTTGAGATAATTCCTAATTATGTGGATAATTGGATAATTATTGGTTAATGGGGAATTAACCAACTAATTAAGGAAATAAGTGGGTAATTATTGGATAAGGATCTAATCCTTAACGAGGCAGCCCAAAAAGTCACAAAAATGTGACTCTTAAAGCTCACCTATATGTGGCATATCATCTGTTCACGGGTCTCAGAAAATACGAAAGTTGATAAAGTTTACTTCTTGATACTAATCAAAGGCATAATGGTCCTATGACATTCCGAGAGATTTTATTGACCAACTTCTCATACATTGCATTCATTTACATTGACCCATGACCAGATGGCGTTATATACGCACCACCTCCTGATCAGCTGGTATATGTTGATGATTTTGCCCACAATGGCCGAGATGATATGATGGATGCCCTTAGAGGCTTGATGATGTTATGAACACATGTACCTATGCACGACATGACATTCATACACATATGCATGACATATAAGTATTTCATGATTTACAGAGTTATCCAGACTTACATGTTGAGTCTTTTACTCCATGTTTCTCTCATGTCTATTGTTGACAGATTTTCATTCCTTACATACTCGGTACATTATTTGTACTGACGTCCCTTTTGCCTGGGGACACTGCGTTTCATGCCTGCAGGTCCCGATAGATAGGTTGAGAGTCCTTCAAGTAGGCTATCAGCACAACAGAAGATGTAGGTGCGCTCCATTTGCTTCGGAGTTGCTTATTTAGTTAGTATGATTTAGACGGGTATTGATTGGTATGTCGGGGCCCTATCCCAACCTTATGACGTTTATGTACTCTTAGAGGCTTGTAGACGTATGTCATGTATAGGAAAGATTGTGTGGCCTTGTCAGCCTATGTTCAGTGTACGGGTGATTATTTTGGCCTTATAGGCCCGTACGTCATATGTATAAGTCAGTATATCAGGTTGGGTCATTTTATGTCGAGTGTTCTCTCATGTTTTATTCTTGTTACCTCATACGGCCCTTCTGGCCCATTTACCCATGTTGATGTAATGAGAAAGATACGTACGTTGGTACTCGGTTGAGTAAGGGCACCGGGTGCCCGTCGTGGCCCATCGGTTTGGGTCGTGACAATATTGATGGTCAAGGCGGTGAAGGTGCAGAAGATCATGATGGTGCTGATCAGTAGTTTTTCTTCTTCTCTTTTTTGTAAACTCTTGTGTGTTTTTGATAGCATCTCCACGAGCCTTTGTAAAAAAGGTTTTAAGTATGAAACGCCAAATTTGTTCTCTGCATTTTTTTCTTTTCTTGTGGTTTATTTTTTGTACTTTTATATTTTTTGCTTCTTTTGTTTTTTTGCCTTTGCTCTTTTTTTGTGCCTTGGAATATGGTCAGGGTCGTCTGTTGATATCCAATTTTTTCCATAATATTTTTAAAATTATGCTTTGGCATCAATTAGTATTTTTCATACAATTTCTGCATTTTAAAACATTTTAATTAATTTAACCCAGCATTTATTTTATAGAAACAATCACTGATTGCATAACAAATAGTTTTATAATAATTTTATGGCTTAATTTTATCATTTGTACTAAATTTCAATTATTGCACAAATAGCCACATTTGTATTTTTAGGATGCAATTACAATTACTTTGCAATTATAGTCTATGCATGCGTTATTACATTATTTTACCCGAAAATAGCCTATTACATTTTTAAAATAATAAATAATTATTTTAAAATACTCCCAGGCATGAAAATCATTTTTTTACAACCTACTAGTTATTTTTAAAAATTGTTTTATCAATTAAATGGGTATTTAACAAATGACCCTCTTATCTTTGGATTTAGCCTAATTACATAGGCCAATTTCAACCCCAATTTAATTAAACCAGGCCCAAAATCTATGCAGCCCAAACCCCTATCTACCCAACCCAGTTCTTGTTAGATCCTGGCCGTTGATCATTTTGATCAACGGTCCAGATCTCCCCTTACCTAAATTGAACTAACCTATACCCCCCAAACCCTAATCATTTTACCACCCTTCCCCGCCGTCATCTGTTCCTCTCCTCTCTCAAATGCTCTCGACCTAAACCCTAATCTCCACACGCCGTCACTCACCTACTGCTCTCCTATGGTGGTTCTTCACCACCTCAGGCCTCTAATGGCCTCCTGTTTGCTATGGCGTCTCCATTTTTTGGATCCTTGAAAAGATCCTTAAGGGACCGAGGCGGTCTGTTTACACCTTGGGTTTTCTTGCTAGTTTCAGGCTGTTTAGCTTGATCTTGAGTAAGATCTTTCTCTTTTTTCATCTTGGATCCGTGGTTTCCTAAGTCTGAGCATGTCTCTGTTGCTTTTCCAAAAAGGGACCCTAATTTTTGTCCTTTGATCTTCTCAGATCTGTCCAGATCTGGGATGAATCGAGTCTATTCTACCTGTTTTCACGAAAGTCTTATGGTTTTTTAATCGATTCTCCATTTTTCCTAAAAACTAGGGCTTACTGAACCCATTCTTTTAAAGACATTCCGATTTTTGAGTGTTTAATCGTGGTTCGTAAGTGTTAATGACCGAATCATGTTAATATTATTTGGACCCTAGTCGATTTATGCTAAAGCCCTAATTTCTTATATTTTTGCTTCGATTCTGAATCTTTCCGTGTTACTGGCTACATTGTTTGGTCTGTGTTTTGACTTCCATGATTTTCCTTAGTATCTTGTGACTTCTACCCTGGTTCATCTCTACTAGGGTTTCTGAGTCGATCTCTTGGCTCATTTATATGTGTTTATGAAGTTTTGTTCAGCCTACTCATCTATTTGTGGAAAACTGATATTTTTCCCTCTATTTAAATCAGTATTATTTTGAATTTCGATATACTGATTTGCTTGGTTGAAATTATGTGCTGATTCTTGTATTATTCCCTTGTTTACGACTCTAATTATTCTTATTACCTTATTGTCTGTAATGCTATTGATTCTTCACGATTACTTCCTTAATTAAACTTCTGTTTGTTTACCTCTTTATTTAGGTCTGATTTGATTTTCTTTCCTTAAGTGACTCCAGCCCTTTAACCGTTGGGTATTTATCCTTAATTGAAGGAAGACTATGCTAATTTCATGCGTGATTGATTGTGTAATTTCCCTGATTGTTGAATTATGATTTCTTTACCTAATTCTGCCCTGCTCCTAAACTGCTATATATACTCTCCCTTACTCTCAGTTCAACACGAACATTAGTTCTTCAACTACTCTTACACTCTAAAAAAAAGTTCTCTGTTCTTCCTGCTACTTGTGATCTTCACCAGTCTAGCCGGTTGTAAGCCAATGCTAGAAATTGCACAACACTTGTCTTACATCTTGTGTTCTCTTTCCCTAAACTGGTATGCGTCTAATTTAAATTTTAGAACCTAAACCCATGTGTTTATTTACTGCCTTGACTCCTCAGTCTTGAGTTCATTCATGCTTCTATTTACTGCCTATCTAGCATGCCTAATACACCCTGATCAATATGTGTGATTAACATGTCTCCATTTCACTTGACTGTTTACTATCTTGTTTAACATGTCTAACACTGTTTTATCCCATATGTGATTAGCCTGTTTGCATGACTACTGTTTATCTAGCAGCTTAAACTTTGTTTTGTAAGTGTGTGATTAGCATGTATTCACTTGTTAATACTTGCCTAGCATGTCCATTTAAGTTCTTGCCTGTTCTGCCTTACACCTGCTTTGTTATCTAGTCTCTCCGGTGCAATTCTAGTTGTGTTGTTCATGTGCTCCACTATACACTAATGTGTCCCCAACCCCACTTCCCTGGTGTGGAATCTGTTTGCCAAAGTGTTTATAGCTATTTGTTTTGTGACTTGTGTTCTGATTGCAAATTGTTTTCCATGTTTTTCTCTAACTACTGTTTTATCATGAAAACTAGTACAGATTTTTCGGAAAATCTTTTTCACTCCTAAGACTCTCTTCATACTGTTTACTAAAACTCTTTCAAATCATGTCAAGCACTCTCACTTATTCATAGGTTATTAAGTCCTGCCCCTCTGGTTTGTGTACTGCTTAGAGGTCCCTGAGATCTCTCTGAACTCTGGCATATCAGGGGCTCTTCCACACTGCACATAAATTAGTCCTTATTTGAGAAAGGTCTAGGTGTGAGCACTACCCGGGATCCTTGAGGTCCTTAGGGAACTCTGACACACCTAGACATGAAATTGGCTACAAAACTTTGGGCATCTGAGATTACTGAAGGTCTGGTATATCAGGATCTGCTTTGGGCCTACTTTAGGCTCCCTATAGCTTAATTTCTATTCTATTTATGTATTTTTTATTCAATCATTGGTCTGTAATAACTAATTTAAAAAAGATAATGGGTGACTAGTGAAAAGGGAGGGTAGTTGTATACTGTGGGTAAAGTTGGGTAGATAACATGCCTATAGGGTTCATTTTGGTTCAAATATGTTCTTGTTAGATAACATGCCTATAGGGTTAATTTTGGTTCAAATATGTTCTTGTTAGATAACATGCGTATAGGGTTCATTTTGGTTCAAATATGTTCTTATTAGGTAACACGCTTATAGGGTTCATTTTGGTTCAAATATGTTCTTGTTAGATAATATGCCTATAGGGTTTTATTTTGGCCAAATAAGTTCTGCCTGCCTTACTCTACATGATTAGACACCATGCCTATAGGGAATAAAATAATTAAGGTTCAATTTCCATTTACAAATTTGTCTCTTTAGAAATCATGCCTACAGGATCTAAAATCAGTTTAATTAGAACTCATGCCTATAGGATCTAAAATCAGTTTAATTAGAACTCACGCCTGTAGGTTCTGAATCAGTTTAATTTATTATCCTAATCGTTTCTTATAGTCTTCAGCGATGTGTTAATCAATATCACTAGAAAGCATGCCTATAGGATAAATGATTTCAAAATGTCTTCCCACAATTGTGACTGCATATACACACTTAGGCAAGCCTTAGGGCATTAAATAACCGTGAAACCAGTTCCGTTTATATGTGAGATTATCTAGGCTTAATAGGCTATAAAACCGGTAGGCAAACTGGGTAGGATTCTGCCACATTCTCTATACATGTCCTAAATCTGTAGCATTCATCCAGATACCATGTTCTTAGGATTTCTGAACTTCTTTTAAAAATCTGTGTTTTAGACGTGCTGTTTGATTGCCTATATACATGCGGAGGTAAATGTGAGCCTTTTAACTACTTGTCTTTATTTGGTGGTCCTATATGTTATTTGCCTGTCGCCTATATTTTTACCTTTTATAAACCTTAGGCTGTCTAGAACTATCCGGATTTAGAGGTCCCAAGGTCCTCCAGGACCACAAGGAAGGGACGGGTAGCAGCACGCTTAGAGGTCGTCAATTAAATTCGCTCATAACCATTAAGGGGAGGGTAATGGGTAGTAAAAGGATATGATGACTGCGCACTAATGTCAGGTGTAGCCCCTCGTTGAGGAGTGATTACCGGGCATTGCATGGGTATGATCCTGTAGGCTAATCAACTTAGGACTTCCCTTTCCTAACTCCCCTATATGTTTAAATTCTATAAACTCCCTTTTCTTTACATGTACACGTGTGAGCTATTCAAACCTCTTACTTTCATTACTTGAATCATACATGTATTTAGAATGTGAAAATATGCCTTTATTTGCAAATATATGTTGAAACTGTTTACTTGTTCAAAATGATTGATTCATATAAGTTCGGCCGGGACCCACCGTTGTGGACCGCGAGGGATGCCTAACACCTTCCCCTCAAGGTTATTTCGAGCCCTTACCCTAATCTCTGGTAATGAAAACTACTTACATGAGTTAACTACTCTAGGTTCCCTAACGCACCATAATCCGTTAGGTGGCGACTCTTCAAAATACCCAATTCCCAAAAGGAAACGAGTTGTTCCCCCATGAATGTCGAAACTCGGACTCCGCGAGGAAAAAGGGGGCGCGACAACATGGCGACTCTGCTGGGGATATTCTAGGCTCTTACCATAACGAACTTATTTTTTGAATTAGTCTTAAGCATGCTTTATCCCGTGTACCCTCTCCCCTTTATTTGGATTTAACTGATTATTTATGATTTCTTTTATTTCCTGAAACTGACTTGTCTCTTTGTTTTCTTTTTCCGTAACTGTCTTTCAATTATTTAAATACTGCATTTATCATTTTTTTACGTGCAAATACTTGACAACATGCTGTTTATTGTTGCATATATCATACTCCACATCATATTAAACTCGTGCGTATGAAATCCTATATAAACGCTTGATGAGTGGTTGCGCTCTTCCAATTTATTACCGTTAAATCCGGAAAGGCTTATTTGCGGTAAAACTAGTCGATCAGCAGTGCAGTCGACGGTTTCGTGCCTTTCCCCCTCAAGTTGTCCGCTTGAGGGTACCAGTCTAGACCCCCATAGTAACCTTACTCTTATCGTAATTGTGCATGCATCATGGTCAAACCTAGTCGGATTAATATGTTGTCCACATAATAATCCTTTAAGATGAGCCTTATCCAAAAGTCCACCGGGGTTTCCACAATCCCAACGGACATAATCACGTTCTGTGCATTAATTTGGAGAACTAAATGCCAATATTCTAATCATGAATGTACAAATAGTCGAGTCTGGTTGGGGAGAAGGGCCTAACCTTTTTGTTTTGCAGAAAATGAGGCATGAGGGCCTAACCTTTCTGTTCTGGGACAGTGAGAGGGCCGTGTTCCGTTTCGGCGATATGGAAATGACACCACTCCTAGAAGAAATTGGGGGACTTGCAGGACTGACTTGGGATATCCCTGGGTTGTTGGTACCGGAGAACCGTACTGGTAAAGAGTTCCTAAAGATGATGGGGCTGAAGAAAAACGCTGACTTGGAATGCTTGAAGAAATCCTACATACCCTTCGAATACCTGTATGAGAGATATGGCCATAGCAAATCCTACCGTACCTTCCATGACGAGCTTTCTATCACTTCTCTGGGACACATCCACCGCAGAGTGTTCGTGTTCATTGTGTGCTTCTTGGGCCTGATAGTGTTCCCGATGAAAAGGGAAAGAATCTATACTTGATTGGACATGGTTGCCAAGACTTTGATGGAAGGGATCAATGGACAGACATACACTATAGTCCCCATGATCATAGCCGACATCTACAGGGCTCTGGAGCGCAGTCAAAGAGGGATCAAGAATTTTGAGGGTTGTAACCTGTTACTGCAGTTGTGGTTATTAGAACATCTTCAAAGGTGCCAGTACCGCCAAGCACTTCTGCGAAGGTCTTGGAACGACCATATTGCCTTCCATCACCCCAAGCAGATGACTTACATTTCGGACAGGTTTGCTCAGCTGGAAAGTGCCAAAGAGTGTGTAGAATTCTTCGACTATCTGACCTAGGAATAAGTGCAATGGATGTTTGAATGGTTCCCAACAGACGAATTCATCATCAGATCCAGGGACGCTCCGCACGTGGTGCTGATTGGGTTGAGAGGAATATACCCTTATGTCCCTATCCAAGTTATGAGGCAAGCAGGTAGGAAGCAGATTGTACCAAGGGTTGCCAAGATGAGTCATTTCAGAGCGGACTTTCAGGACAACGACGTCCCTTACAAATGCCAGGCTCAACACATGTGGCACTGCAAGATCATTGTGGAAAAGAAACCATTGAGCCAGACAGGTATCATGCGGGGTGTGAACCTCTCTACCCAGCATGGTTAGAAGACAATCTAAAGGCAATGCTGAGGCCAAGAGTCGGTCGAGGGAATAGGATCATAGACGAAGAAGCTGAGGCTCAAGTCAAATACAACAGACTACGCAAGAGGGTCCACGACTCTGAGAATGAGCACCGGGAAATACACGAGACAAATATGAGGTTGATCGACGAATGGAAAGAAATGGCGGTCACTTCCAACAGAATGTTGGAGTATCTGGAGCGAGGATTAGTGGAGCTGGAGGGTAAAATCATAAAGAGGATTGAGGATTGCCAGAATGTTGAAGGAAGCGAAGGAGGACATTTGGCTAGAGCCTACCTACTGTTGGGTCTGCGCAAGCTGGGAAACCTGTATGATGGAGTCAGGAAGATCGAATCCGGGAAAGGTCCTTCTGGGACCAAATAGGCTAGATTTATTTGCTTTCCTAAAATGTAATAAGGCCAAGTACCAATAGTGACTTACCTTTCTATTATCTTAGTGTCGTTTTGGGATTCGTCTATTTTTCATATTATGAAATAAGGCATTCACTGGCATCTAAAGTTCTCCAAATCTATTTGTCGCTAGGCCTACCTCGAGCACAACGAGGCTCCCAAATTAGGACACGAATTTATATTCTCGCAATATGTGTTTAAATACTGCAAACATTTCAACCCTTACTGACTTGTTTACCTTTTATTTTTTATTCCCATCCCCTAAGGTTGGTTCGCTCATATTGGCATCATCAGCGTATCACACCAGATCTAGAGGCCCTCCACCTCCTCCTCCTCCAAGCAATACAAAGAGCAAAGGGAAGGCTAAAATGGATGACTTAAGTGGTATTCGAAAGGAAAATGCGGAAAATGCAGAGACTTCAGATGGCGGAGTACTCCAGCACCGAATGATTTAGTTTTGAGGTTAGAACAAAAGATACTGGAGCTACAGGAAGAACTTGAGCAGGTCCGCAACTTAGCAGATTTATCCCTCACTTTGAATGTTCCCGACATTAATCAACAAAACCCAAAGAACCCAGCACCTCCTTAGAACACACCAAACCAACATCCACAAAACCCTCCTGCACCGCATCAATATGCAACCCCACCTCAGAATCTTAATCCCTTACCGGTACCAACTCCGCCACAACTCCATCATCAATCAATCCAGTACCCACCAACCGCCACTTACCACACTCCCCAGAACACACCACAACCCATTCCCGATCCTCAAAACTCAACCAATGACCATCACTACACCCAAGTCCCTGGCACTCATCAAAACAACCCCATATATGTGGAGACCATACTTCACTCTACTCAACACACTTCCTATACACCAGAATCAGCTAAGAAGGACATGCTCATCAAGAACATGGCCGAAGAACTAAAGAAATTGACAAGTCGGGTTCAGGGTGTCGAAGGCGGCAAAGGGATAGAAGGTTTAAACTATGAAGACCTATGCATACAGCCAGATGTAGAACTGCCAGAGGGGTACAAACCTCCTAAGTTCGAGATGTTTGACGGTACAGGTGATCCCAGGGTTCATCTGAGGACCTATTGTGACAAGCTTGTTGGAGTCGGAAAAGATGAGAAGATCCGATGAAACTCTTCATGAGGAGTCTTACTGGAGATGCTTTGTCCTGGTACATCAGCCAAGATCCCAAGAAATGGTCCAATTGGGTGAGTATGGCATCAGATTTCTTGGACCGATTGAGGTTCAACACAGAAAACGCACCAGATGTTTTCTACACCCAGAATCTTTAGAATAAACCCACCGAGACTTTCCGCATGTATGCTACTCGTTGGAGGTCGGAAGCGGCCAAGGTCAGACCATCTCTGGACGAGGAACAAATGAACAAGTTCTTCGTCAGAGCACAAGATCCATAGTATTTTGAAAGGTTGATGGTTATTGAAAACCATAAATTCTCCGATATCATCAAACTTGGGGAAAGAATCGAGAAAGGCATCAAAAGCGGGATGGTAATGAATTTTGAGGCATTGCAGGCCACAAATAAGGCATTGCAATCAGGCGGCATATCAAAGAATAAAGACGTTGGGGCAGTAATGGTGGCTTAGGGTCCGAAATCTCCACTTACCTATCAACCACCTCCACCCACATATCGAACACCTCCACCCACATACCAAGCACCACCACCTACATATTAACCTCCCAGATATTCCCAACCAGCCACTATCTATCATACCTATAATTCCCAACCATCTCATTTCCAATCACCCCCAACTTGCCAAATATCCAAGAACAGGACCTAGTTTTGACCGCAAGCCACCCAGACAATACACCGCTATTGCTGAACCCATCGACCAGCTGTATGAAAGGTTGAAAGCCGCAGGTTACGTCACTCCTGTTCCCGCTGTGGCATTAGAGAATCCATCCCAATGGGTCAATCCTAACAAAACTTGTGCGTACTATTCCGGTATGAAGGGGCACACCACTAACGAGTGCCGAGCATTGAAAGATAAGGTCCAGACGCTGATTGACAACAAGGTCATACAGGTAAAGGAAGCCGCACCCAATGTTCGCAAAAACCCTCTCCCTGATCATAGAGGTGGTGGGATACATGTGATAGAGACGAACGAAGAGTGGGATCCTGAGGGGTCGATTGGGCTTATTCGGGAAGGCGATAACTTAAACCCTCAGTCACACTTACTCCTATTGTAGTACAGACTCAGTCACCAATCGAGGTTGTGGTAGACACATCAGTTCCATTTGAGGTAGAGGTAGCTCCACCCGCAGCCACCCCTGTTCCGTTTGAAGTAGAAGTGGTCGCACCTTTTACAATGACAGTATCAACCACACCTCCTTTCAATTCAAAAGCAATACCTTGGGATTATGTTGCCGAAGCTCGGCGAAAAGGAAAGGCAAAGGTAGAGGAATCGATGCTGCGCAAGGAATGACCAGGACCGGAAGAGTCTATACACCTGAACACTTGGGAGGACCAAGTAAGGATGTCACTACCAAGCAGCCTGTCATCGAAACAGGGCCAGACGACCTTTGGAGGAAATTACAAGCAAGGGAGTATTCCGTCATTGATCATTTGAACAAAACCCCATCTTAGATATCCATCCTAGCATTGTTGCAGAATTCAGAGGCGCACAAGAACGCTTTAATGAAGGTGTTGAGTGAAGCGTATGTACCCAACAATATCACCGGCGGAGAAATGGCCAACATGGTAGGGCAGATGTTGGAAAGTCATAAAATAACCTTCCACGAGGATGAACTACCACCTGAAGGGTTGAATCACAATCGAGCATTGCATATCACGGTGCAATTTGAAGACCAATTCATCGCCAGGGTTTTGATTGATGGAGGTTCAAGCCTCAACATTTGTCCGCTGGATACTCTAAAAAGGTTGGACAAAGGTTTTCATGAAATACGGGCAGGAAGCATGAACATGAAAGCTTTTGATGGGTCTCAAAGGGCCACGATTGGGGAAATTAACCTTTGCTTGCAAATGGGGCCAACTTGGTTCGACGTCGAGTTTTAGGTGCTCGACCTACCATCCTCGTACAATCTTCTGTTGGGCCGACCATGGATACATGCCGCTGGGGCGGTGGCTTCCACACTACATCAAGCCGTGAAATTCGAATGGAACTGCCAGGAGGTGATCATTCAGGAGACGGGAGTAACCCCCTTTAGACCAGTCAAACCATCCCGGTTATCGAAAACAGAAGAAGGCTAGGTGGGGAAACCTATCATCACATTGAACGTGTCAATGCCGTTGAGTAAAACAAATGGTGGAGTAGCAAAATAGAAAGCATACTGGCATGGTCTGGGTATGAACCTGGCAAAGGGCTTGGGAAGAATCTCCAGGGTATTACTAAACCGATACGGCTGAAGGGTCACGATACTACCTTTGGGCTCGGATATCAGTACACATGGCAAGAGTATAATGATTGGTCGCCTCCATGGTGCGGACCGTATTACCCCCTCGAGCAACCAGTGCCATATCTGGATCAAGCTTTTCACCAAGCTGATACAATATGGGGAACTGCAGAAGAAGAAGCATTAGCTGGGCTGAGGAATCTGTTTTTTGAGGATGAAGACATGGACTGCAGTGCGATAATTGAGGAGGAGGAGGAAGAAGGGCCTCACTATTCAGGCTATGGAGAAGGGAGATGTTCTCAGGAACTGGACCGCCACACCATCCCGGGCCCGCCGAGTCCCTCGGTAGCTTGGCGGATTTTATTTCTATATCCATTCTAGGCATTTAGGATTTTCAGTAATTTTGTTTTAAAGACTTACTTGCTTCAAAATAAATGCTCGATTCATCGAGCCGTACTTGTATGGATGTTTTTCAAGTTTTAATCAAATGCATTGCTCTTTAATATTTATTATTATCTTCCACATTTTTTTTCTACAGCGTTATTATTACTTTTCCTGATGAATCGGTGACTGTGACATGTAATGAGGCAACACAATATGAGGGTAGTGATTCAGATGAAGAAGATAAAATACCCGAGGAGGTCGTTAGGGAGGTTGAAAACTTTGAGAATAAGCCTAAGTCCAACCTGGACGAAACTGAAGCAGTAAATTTGGGGGACGCTGAGACTGTCAAAGAGACTCGCATCAGCATTCACTTATCGCTAACAAAGAAAGAAGAGTACATTCATTTCTTAAGGGAGTATGAGGACATTTTTGCATGGTCATATGATGACATGACCGGTTTGAGCACGTCCATAGTGGCTCACAAGTTACCTACTAATCCAATGTGTCCGCCAGTGAAGCAGAAACTCAGAAAATTCAAACCGGATATGAGCCTGAAAATCAAGGAGGAGGTTACTATGCAGATCAAAGCCAAAGTTCTCAGGGTGGTTGAGTACCCAACCTGGTTAGCCAACATTGTGCCAGTACCGAAGAAAGATGGGAAAGTTAGAGTATGTGTTGACTATTGAGATTTAAACAGAACAAGTCCCAAGGACGACTTCCCACTGCCGAATATACACATCCTGATCGACAATTGCGCCAAGCATGAACTCCAATCCTTTGTAGATTGCTTCGCGGGTTATCACTAGATCTGGATGGATGAAGAAGATGCATAGAAAATAGCTTTTATTACACCATAGGAGGGTATACTGCTACAAGATGATGCCGTTTGGTCTAAAGAATGCTGGGGCTACGTACATGAGAGCCATGACAACCATCTTCCATGATATGATACACAAAGAAATAGAGGTGTATGTGGACGACGTCATTATCAAATCCAAGAGGGCCGCGGATCACATAGCAGACTTGAGAATGTTCTTTGACAGGTTAAGGAGGTACAACTTAAAGCTAAACCCCGCAAAGTGAGAATTCGGGGTTCCCACAGGAAAATTATTGGGATTCATTGTCAGCCATCTAGGGATCGAGCTAGATCCGTCTAAAGTCAAGGCTATTCAGGAGTTACCGCCGCCTAGGAGCAAAAAGGACGTGATGAGCTTCCTAGGGCATCTCAACTATATCAGTCGCTTCATAGCAGAGTCCACGGTCATATGTGAACCCATCTTCAAGATGCTGAGGAAAGATGCCGAGACAAGCTGGACCGAGGATTGTCAGAAAGCTTTTGACAAAATCAAGGAATACCTGTCCACACCACCGGTCTTGGTCCCGCTAGAGCCGGGACGGCCTTTGCTACTCTATCTATCTGTATTGGATGGAGCCTTCGGATGTGTTCTGGGACAACATGACGAGATAGGAGAAAGGAGAAAGCCATATACTGCTTGAGTAAGAAGTTCACACCTTACGAAGCACGGTACTCTCTGCTGGAACGCACTTGTTGTGCTTTGACCTGGACGGCCCAGAAGTTGAGGCATTACTTCTGTGCCTATACCACATACCTCATATCGAGGATGGACCCTCTGAAGTACATATTTCAGAAACCCATGCCGACTGGGAAGTTGGCCAAGTGGCAGATACTGTTGAGTGAGTTCGATATCGTCTACGTAACTCAAAAGGCGGTCAAAGGACAAGCATTGGCGGATCATCTTGCTGAGAATCCGGTGGGAGGAGAATACGAACCCTTGAAAACGTATTTTCCTGATGAAGAGGTGTCATTCGTAGGAGAGGACATTACTGAAGCATACGACGGTTGAAGGATGTTCTTTGATGGAGCTGCAAATTTCAAAGGAGTAGGCATTGGAGCGGTTTTGGTATCAGAAACAGGTCAACATTATCCGGTATCTGCTAAACTTAGATTTCCCTGCACCAACAACATGGCAGAGTATGAGGCCTGCATACTAGGACTCAACATGGCAATCGACATGAATATCCAGGAGCTGCTGGTAATCGGTGATTCAGATTTGCTTGTGCACCAGGTACAAGGAGAGTGGGCCACCAATAATTCCAAGATATTGCCATATCTGCACCATGTACAGGAATTAAGAAAGAGGTTCACGAAGATAGAGTTTCGGCATGTACCCAGAATTCAGAATGAGTTTGCCGATGCATTGGCCACCTTGTCATCTATGATACAACATCCGGACAAGAATTTCAACGATCCCATCCTAGTGAGAATTCGTAATCAACCGGCGTATTGTGCCCACGCCGAAGAAGAAACAGACGGGAAGCCTTGGTTCTATGACATCAAGGAATATTTGGCGAAAGGAGAATATCCGGAGCATGCAAACCACATTCAAAAACACACGCTCTGAAGGTTGTCCAATCACTTCTTCCACAGCGGAGGAAACTTGTACAGAAGAACTCCTGATTTGGGATTACTAAGATGTGTCGACGCAAAAGAAGCTTCTAAACTACTTGAGGATATACATGCTGGGACCTGCGGCCCGCATATGAATGGTTTTGTCTTGGCCAAGAAGATACTTAGGGCCGGTCACTTTTGGATGACTATGGAGACAGACTGCGTCCAGTATGTCCGCAAATGTTCTCAGTGTCAAGTGAATGCCGACATGACAAATGTGCCGCCAAATGAGCTCAATGCAACAAGCTCACCTTATCCATTCGCTGCCTGGGAAATGGATGTCATCGGTCCTATCGAGCCCACTGCTTCAAACGGGCACAGGTTTGTTCTGGTAGCCATTGATTACTTCACAAAATGGGCAGAGGCTGCATCTTACAAATCTGTGACCAAGAAAGTCATCGCAGATTTTGTCAAAGATCGTATTGTTTGCCGATTCGGAGTTCCCGAGTCCATTGTTACTGATAATGCCGCCAATCTCAACAGTGATATGATGAAAGCCATGTGTGAAACATTCAAAATCATGCACGAGAATTCCACAGCCTATAGACCTCAGATGAATGGAACCGTTGAAGCCGCCAACAAAAACATCAAGAAGATACTAACGAAGATGGTAGAAAACCACAAACAATGGCACGAGAAGCTACCCTTTGCATTGTTGGAGTACCGCACTAGAGTTCGCACATCAACCGGGACAACTCCCTACATGCTGGTTTATGATACCGAAGCTGTCATCCCAGCCGAGGTGGAGATTCCTTCTTTAAGAATCATACAGGAAGCTGAACTCAGCGATGCAGAATGGATAAGGAGCCGCTATGAACAATTGGCCCTTATCGATGGAAAAAGGATGAATGCAGTATGTCACGGTCAGCTTTATCAGAACAGAATGTCCCGAGCGTTCAACAAAAGGGTCAAACCATGACAATTTGCACCAGGAAAGCTGGTGCTGAAGAAGATCTTCCCACATCAAGATGAAGCCAAAGGGAAATTCTCTCCCAACTGGCAAGGTCCTTACATGGTTCATAGGGTGCTGACAGGAGGAGCACTCATACTTGTAGAAATGGACGGAGAAATCTGATCAAAACCAATCAATTCAGATGCAATCAAAAGATATTATGCTTAGACTATTTACATTTCCTCATCTGATGTAATTGAACTACGCTTGACCTGATTACCGTTTAAGAGGGGATACGTAGGCAGCCTTATGGGTTCGGTCGTATCATAATAAAATTTCCATTTCCCCCAAGATCAGAAACTGGGGCAAAATTTTGAGAAGGACCCTCAAAATTCCGGAGCAAGTTCAGCCAACGCCAACATATGTGAGACGATCAGAAATCGGTTAATAAACTGGGGCAGAATTTTGAGAAGGATTCTCAAAATTCCGAAGGAAGTTCAACAAGGCTTGTTACCGGCAAACGGCCGAAGGATCATCTACCAAACTAGGGAAGAATTTTGAGGAGGACCCTCAAAATTCTAACATATGAAGCTGCAGTGACTCTGAAATGTGTTACTGTCACTAGTTCATCTAAAATTACTTATATGTTTCTAAATAACGCTATTTTTTTATCAATAACATATTTTCGAAAACTCTATTTTCGTAACAGTCAGGTGTTACCCAGGGAAACTCTAATAAGGCCTCTAAAATGGAGCATAGCAAGGCCAGCAGACAAAGGCACGAACCAACCTCCCCGTACGAAACTTACAATTTTTCTTTGAGCATAGGCACATCTGACGTAGCGATGGCATTTGCAAATATATATACGAAGCAAAATCACTATCAAACGGGCCACCAGACACTGAACGTATCCCCAGCTAAGAAACATTCTACTCTTATTTGCTATCTGCTCTTTGCATGAGGCTAATCCTTGCCTCCATATTTGCATGAGGCTAGTCCCTACCTCCATATTTGCATGAGGCTAATCTCTGCCTCCATATCTGCATGAGGCTAATCTCTGCCTCCATACTTGCATGAGGCTAATCCCTGCCTCCATACCTGCATGAGGCTAATCCTTGCCTCCTTACTTGCATGAGGCTAATCCCTGCCTCCATATCTGCACGAGGCTAATCCCTGCCTCTATATTTGCACGAGGCTAATCCCTGCCTCCATATTTGCATGAGGCTAATCCCTGCCTCCATATCTACATGAGGCTAATCCCTGCCTCCATATCTGCATGAGGCTAATCCCTGCCTCCATACTTGCATGAGGCTAATCCCTGCCTCCACATTTGCACGAGGCTAATCCCTGCCTCCATATTTGCATGAGGCTAATCCCTGCCTCCATACCTGCATGAGGCTAATCCCTGCCTCCACATTTGCATGGGACTAATCCCTGCCTCCACATTTGCATGGGACTAAACATCGTCCCTCCTTGCATGAATATTGCTCTATTCCGGTGATATTTATTTGCTTTTCGATCGGGCTAAGCTCTGCCCTACATTTCACAAGACTAAGACTTGTCTTGTTAACATCATATTATTGCACCTCATGGGTTGAAATATCACTAATCTAATCCCTGCCTCCATACTTGCGTGAGGCTAATCATTGCCTCATTACTTGCATGAGGCTAATCCTTGCCTCCTTACTTGCATGAGGCTAAACCCTGCCTCCATATCTGCATGAGGCTAATCCTTGTCTCCTTACTTGCATGAGGCTAAACCCTGCCTCCATATCTGCATGAGGCTAATCCTTGGCTCCTTACTTGCATGAGGCTAATCCTTGCCTCCTTACTTGAATGA
>NW_017671117.1:0-18740 GCF_001879085.1 Nicotiana attenuata
TGGCATGGCCAGCGTCACGGTCTTGGCGTGACAATCAAGAATAGCAAAATGGGGCGACAACCAGTCCATGCCCAAAATAATGTCAAAATCCACCATACCGCCTAATAATAAGTCTGCTCTGGTCTCAAAACCACGAATAGTAACCAAACTTGACCGATAAACGCGGTCCATAACAAGGGAATCTCCCACAGGAATAGAAACATAAACGGGGGCACTCAAAGAATCCCGAGGCACACCCAAATGCGGAGCAAAGTAAGAAGACACATAAGAGTAAGTAGAGCCCGGATCGAATAGAACCGATGCCTCTCTGTGACAAACCAGAATAATACCTGTAATGACGGAGTCGGAGGCAACATCCTCAGTACGAGCAGGAATAGCATAATATCTGCCCCGTCCCCTCTCTTGAGGGCGACCTCTATCTCCCCGACCTCCGCCCCTAGCCGGCTGAGCAGGTGGGGTAGCCGCTGGAGCTGTGATCATGGCCTGAGAACTTTGAGGAGCACGCTGTGGCTGAGCAGTCTGTGAAGATACACCCCTACCAAGTTTGGGGCAGTCCCTAACCAAGTAACGTGTATCGCCACACTCGAAGCAAGCTCTGGGAGGACGTGGTGGCTGTAACTGACTGGAGCTAGGTCCGCTGGACTGACCTCTGGAGGTACCCCGCGCAGGAGGCACGCTAGAAACTGGAGGCGCATAATAAGGCTCCTGAGGTGCTGGTGGAGCTGGAGTACTACCGGCTGCTGGCAAGGCTGAATGAACAGAGCGACCAGAATAACCCTTACCATAACGTCCGACTGATGAAGTGCGGGCACCAGAGTAATGACCCGACTCTCGAGACCTCTTGGCCTCCCTCTCCCCTCGCTCCCTGGCGAGCATACCCTCAATCCGTCTAGCAATGCTCACTACCTGCTGGTAGGGAATATCCATCTCTAACTCTCAGGCTATGCTGGACCGGATGGGCGGAATAAGACCCTCGATAAACCTCTGCACTCTCTCCCGAACTGTAACAACTAAAGCCGGTGCATGCCTGGCCAGCCTGGTATAACGGATGGCATACTCTGAAACTGTCTTAGCACCCTGGCGCAAGTGCTCAAACTCTGCGCGCCATGAATCTCTGAGGCTCTGGGAACAAACTCTCTCATAAACATGTCCGAGAACTGGGTCCAAGTCAGTGAAGCAGCCTCGACTGGACTGTCTAACTCATAAGTGCGCCACCAATCATTGGCAGCTTCCCGCAGCTGAAAGGCAGTGAAAGAAACCCCGCTGGACTCCACTATGCCCATAGTGCGAAGAATACTATGACACTCCTCTAGAAATCCCAAGGCATCGTCTGATGCTAAGCCACTGAACACTGGGGGATCATATTTCTTAAACCTCTCAAGTCTCCACTGCTCGTCCTCTGAAGCAGCTGACCCATCCTCCGGCTGAACTGGCGCTGCAGGCGGTGGGGGAATAATCTCGGGAACCTGCTCAACCTGCACTCGCTGCTCAGAAGTGCGGACGGCGGGAGTCTGTGCTCCTCCCCCGGCCTGGGATGTGGCTGCAGCGAGGGGAAGCAACCCTGCCTGAGCCAAGGTGGTGTACATGCTCATGAACTGAGCCAAAGTCTCCTGGAGCGCTGGAGTAGTAGTGGCAGTAGTAGGTGTGCCAGGTGTCTGGGCTCCGGCCGGATCTGCTGGCTCTAGCTGCACCACGTGCACGTCCTCGACCTCTACCCTGGCCCCGGCCTCTGGCGGCGGCAGCAGGGGGCGCGGGTGCCTGATCATCTCGAGTAGCGCGTGTCCTCACCATCTGTGAGAGCATAGAAGACAGAAGTTTAGAATTGATGTAAAAAATATCACACGACAAGGAATCCAAATGAAGTGAAGATTTTTTCCTAAACAGTTACATAGCCTCTCGTAGATAAGTACAGACGTCTCCGTACCGATCAGCGAGACTCTAATAAACCGGCCTATGTTCCGTGACTCCTATGAACCTAGAGATCTGATACCAACTTGTCACGACCCTAGTTCACCAATTGTGAACACGTCATGACGGTACCTAGTCTTCACGACTAGGTAAGCCTAACACATTGCGGAAGTAACAACATTTGCGAAATTTATATTCGAAGCTAAATAACATGAGTAATGTATACAGTTGCCGCCTGGAACATACACTTTAATACAAAATACTGAAATAACCTCCAAGACCCGGAAACCCACGGGCAACACAGGCTATAAGAAATCTTACACTGCTCTAGTCACCAGAATAGTCTAATACAAAGAGGGATCGAAATAACATCTAACAACTATGGATAAAATAAGAAGGAGACTTTGCGGATCTGCGGACGTAGCAGATGTATACCTCAAGTCCCCAATACGCTCCTGGACAGCTACTGGCGGTACGCCTGCTCAGAAGCACCTGGATCTGCACATGAAAAACATGCGCAGAAGAGGCGTGAGTACACCACAACGATACTCAGTAAGTGCCAAGCCTAACCTCGGTTGGGTAGTGACGAGGAAAAGGTCAGGGCCCTACTGAGACAGAAATAATAAAATAGCAAGATATTAACAGTATCGAAGTCTGAAGAAAACTAATGAACACAGCGTTGTGATAAGACAGATCAATGAAATATAGAACTGCAAGACAAAACAGAAACACAGAGTAAATACATCAAAATTACAAGAATACCGACGGGGGTCTCCCAGGATACCGTCTTGTAGCCCTTTTTCAACTGTCCAATGGAACTTCCGGGATACCGTCCCGTAGTACAAATCTCATATCGATATCAAACGATCTCCCGGGATACCGTCCCGTAATCCAATCATCAGTGTGCAGGGGGATCTCCCGGGATACCGTCCCGTAGTCCCAAAATAAAAGTGCAAGGGAATCTCCCGGGATACCGTCCCGTAGTCCCAAAATAAAAGTACAGAGGGATCTCCCGGGAATCAAACCCGTAGTCCCAAAGTAAATAATCAAGGGGGAACTCCCGGAATCCGCATCCGTAGTCCCAATATAAATGCGCAACCAACATCAACGAATTATTCAGAAATTTAAGTACAACAATACAAGGCATCAAATAATACTGGCCTAACATGCTCCACGTAATCACAGTTATAAAAAGATTTAACAAGAACTGGTTCTGAAACTGAGCTTCAGCTGTGAATTTACAAGTGCGGTATTTTTCGGACTTAAGTAGACCACAAACATATGAAAAATCAGAAAAATATTGTATGGTTCCTTGCTCATAATTCAGGAACTTGACAATGACCCTTATTTACAATACTCCACAAATTAAAATTTTCCTTCCTTTTGGGACAATTCACAAATTGAACACTGATACCGCCATTTATTTTGGTATAAGTACTGATAGTTACTCCACAAAAAACACAAAATGGAAGAAGAAAGGCTACAATTATGATTTCATTTGCATTAACGGAAAAAGGAAGAGGAGAAAAAGAAAAAAGGGACTTAAAGTTTTGTTTTTAAACACTTTATCATTTTCTCTATCCTAGAGAACAAGTAGCACAAAACTTCCCCTCTCACCTAAATAAGATAGCCTAAAGATACCANGCCTGCTCAGAAGCACCTGGATCTGCACATGAAAAACATGCGCAGAAGAGGCGTGAGTACACCACAGCGGTACTCAGTAAGTGCCAAGCCTAACCTCAGTTGGGTAGTGACGAGGAAAAGGTCAGGGCCCTACTGAGACAGAAATAATAAAATAGTAAGATATTAACAGTATCGAAGTCTGAAGAAAACTAATGAACACAGCGATGTGATAAGACAGATCAATGAAATATAGAACTGCAAGACAAAACAGAAACACAGAGTAAATACAGCAAAATTACAAGAATACCGACGGGGGTCTCCCAGGATACCGTCCTGTAGCCCTTTTTCAACTGTCCAATGGAACTTTCGGGATACCGTCCCGTAGTCCAAATCTCATATCGATATCAAACGATCTCCCGGGATACCGTCCCGTAATCCAATCATCAGTGTGCAGGGGGATCTCCCGGGATACCGTCCCGTAGTCCCAAAATAAAAGTGCAGGGGAATCTCCCGGGATACCGTCCCGTAGTTCCAAAATAAAAGTACAGGGGAATCTCCCGGGATACCATCCCGTAGTCCCAAAATAAAAGTACAGGGGGATCTCCCGGGAATCAAACCCGTAGTCCCAAAGTAAACAATCAAGGGGGAACTCCCGGAATCCGCATCCGTAGTCCCAATATAAATGCGCAACCAACATCAACGAATTATTCAGAAATTTAAGTACAACAATACAAGGCATCAAATAATACTGGCCTAACATGCTCCACGTAATCACAGTTAAGACAATTTAAACAAATAGGCAACTTGGATCAATTAAACATGCTCTTCTACGCTAGCACAGGCTATAAAAGCAAGTAAAGTAAGGCAAATATGAAAGAGAATCCAAATCAAGTATTTAAGTAAAAATCCGGGTTTCAACAATTTGCTCAAGTACGCGCTCGTCACCTCACGTACAAGGCATTCAATTACCAATTATCACATCCTAAGGGACGAAGTCCCCCACACAAGGTTAGGCAAGCCACTTACCTCGAACCGGTGCGAAGTCAACTAGGGAACGATGCCCTTGCCACGAGTATCCGACTCCAAATGGCCCAAATCTATTCAATTAAATTACAAATCGTAAATAATATTGCAAACAACTGATTCCACTATTGAAATTAAAGCTAAGGCGCGAAAATAGGTGAAATGACAAAAACGCCCCTCAGGCCAACGTCTCGGAACTGAATAATTTTCACATTTTCAGAAACCTCGTACTCTCACGAGTCTAACCATATAAAAATCTCAAAAATCGAAGGTCAAATGCTCCCTCAAAACCCAATAGCTTAGTCAATGAACTTTCACCCAAATTCTTCCATTTTTGATCCTTAATTCGAATTTAAAAGGTGGATTTAACTACTAAATGATAGAATATAATTAGAAAGGATCATAGAAATGTACCCAATAATCTCCTCTCCAAAATCCTCTCAGAATCGCCCTTGCCCGAGCTCAAAAATTGATTTTCAAACTTATGAAATTAAACCCTCGAAATTTCCTATTTCTGCCCAGACATTTCCGCTTCTGCGGACCAGGGATCGCTTATGCAGTCCCGCTTAAGCGGAAAAATAACCGTTTCTGCGGTTTCTCATTAAAGGGGGAAATTCCGCTTTTGCGGACACATGACCGCTCCAGCGGTTCCGCTTTTGCGGAAAGATGACCGCTTCTGCGGTCTCTGAGGGGAAGCCAAAAAAAATCGCTTCTGCGATGAGGAAGCCGCTTCTGCGGTTCCCAAACCGCAGAAGCGAAAATACCTGAAGGGAAAACATACCAGCTGCAACAACTTAGAAAATTTCCCCGTTAACCACCTGAAATCATCCCGAGGCCCCCGGGGCCTCAACCTAAAGCACCAATACCACCTAATACCCTATTCGAACTTGCACCAATCCTCAAAACACGTCAAACAACACCGGAAGCCCGATTAAATCGAGGATTCAAGCCTAAGAACTTCAAATTCTAACCAAATACGCTTTCGATCAAAAACCTAACCAAACCTCGTCCGAATGACCTTAAATTTTGCACACACATCCCAAATGACATGACGGAGCTACAGCAACTTCCGGAATTCAAATCCAACCCTCGGATCAAAAACTCATTATCGGACCGGAAACTTCAAAAATCCAAACTTCGGCATTTCAAGCCTAAATGAGCTACGGACCTCCAAATAACATTCCGAACACGCTCCCAACCCCGAAATCACCTAACGGAGCTAACGGAACCATCGGATTTCCATTCCGAGGTCGTCTTCACACTATTCCGAATACGAACCAATTTTCAACTCTTAAACTCTCATTTAGGGACTAAGTGTCCAAAAACACTCCGAATCCTAATATCGAACGTCCCGGCAAACCAAAATAGCAGAAATGAACTTAGGGAAAGCAGTTAATGGGGGATCGGGGCGTAAATTCCAAAAACGACCGGCCGGGTCGTTACATGTTACTGCTTTGCCACATTCTGAATCAGTAACAGATATCATGTTTATAGGATCTCACCCAAACACTTAGGCAAGCCTTAGGTGACAACCAACAGGCAGGCTTGACTCGGACTTCTTGTCTGAGTTATGTATTAAACTGGTCTGCCTCAACAATTAAAACTCCCCTTGCCTTAGTACTTTAGATTCAGACCCTGACTGTGTTGAAGTCATGCTATTTATGTGCTTTGCTTGAGGAGGTATACATGAGCCTTTTAGTTGTTTACATGTTTCCCCTTTATGTGCAGTCCTATGTGTTTTTGTATGTCGCCTTAGCTTTTTCACCTTTTGAAACCTAAAAGTCAGCCTAATATCCCTCCCCTTTAGGAATAGCATTCCTAAGTTCCTCTGGGACTGATAGGAATGGGACGGGTGATAGCATGCAATAGTGGTCGAGACTAATCCGCGCTTTAATACCTCTACGAGGTGGGAAGGGTAGATATGGATATGATGACCGGTGCGCTAATACCACGTGTAGCCCTCTTTTGAGGAGTGATTACCGGGTATTGCATTGATGTGATCCATATTATAAATAAACCTAGGACCCCTTTTCTTTTCATTTGCCACTTCTTTTCAAAATCCGCCTTTTAATAATTGCTCTTTCGAACTCCTATGTGTTTAAACTTAAATCCCCTACTATTTGAGCATATACTTGTCTATTTGCTAAATTGCACAAATACACAAAAAGCTGTCTGGCCGGGAACCACACTAGTGGATCCAGAGGGGTGCCTAACACCTTCCCCTTAGGATAATTTCAAGCCCTTACCCTATCTCTGGTTATCAAACAAACTTAGAAGTGAACCTTATAGGTGTCCTAATGCACCTTAAATCATTAGGTGGCGACTCTTCAAATGCAAAACCCAGTTCCCAAAAGGAATGAGTTGTCCTATGCCCAAAATGTCATAAACCCGATTTTTCGATGCAAAGAGGGAAAAAGGGGGCGCGACTCCGTTGGGGATATTTAGGTTTTTACTATTTCAGATTGTTCTTGTGAATTTGTACCTCTCCCTATGTGAAATTATTTGTTTAATTCCTTTAAGCATTTAATTTCTTCTCTAAAAGCAAAACTGACATATCTCCCTTGTTTCTTTCCTTTATTGCTTTAAATTATGAAACTGTTGTATTTATCGCTTTCTTAATGTGCAAATACATGTCAACATGTTTTTAATTATTGCATAATCATGCTCGAAATCATACTCCACTCGTGCCAAACAAATACCATAGCAACGCTTGTAATGAGTGGTTGTGCTATTCCTACATTATTATCCCCTAAATCCAGAAAGGCATATTTGCGGTAAAACCAGTCGATCAGCGGTGCAGTCGACGGTTCCGTACATTCCCCCTTGAGTTGTCCGCTCATGGGTATCAGTCTAAAACCCTATAGAAACCTTACTCTGTTCAAACTGTGCATGCATCATGGTCAAACCTAGTCGGGTCAGTTATGTTGTCCACATAATGATCCTTTAAGATAGCCTTGTCCAAAGTCCATTGGGTTTCCTAAAACCCAAACGGACATCACCACGTTCTGTGCATTTATTTGGAGAACTAGATGCTTCATGCTAATTGTTGATATTAAATAGTCGAGTCTGGTGGGGTAAGGGTCTAACCTTATTTGCCTTGCAGAAATATGAGGCACGAAGTCCCCAGATTCGGCAAGGTCACCAACATCCACCCAAGGTTGCTAAGCTGGTGGAAAGGTTTACACTCTAGTTCTCAAAAGGGTCGAAGATTGTCAAGAGGCTAAAGGAACTGAAGGGGGATATTTAGCCAGAGCATACTTGTTGCTAGGACTTCGCGAGTTGGGGAAGCTGTTCGACGGAGCCAAGGATGCCGAATCTGGGGAAGGTCCTTCTGGGACCAAGTAGATAGGAATTTATCTTTTTCGCTTGAAATGTAACAAGGCCAGTGGCCATTAGTAACTTTTATTTCCTGTTTATTTAGTGTCAATTTGGGGATTCGTCTATTTTTATCAATAAAATGAGGCATTTAGCATCCTAAGTTCTCCAAATCAATTTGTCGCTAGGCCCACCTCAGGCATAAAGAGGTCCCAAAATCAGGAAACAATTTACATTCCCGCACTATGTGTTTAAATACTGCAATACTCTTTATGATCTTCACTGACTTGGTTACCTTTTGTTTTTGTTTTTGTTTTTATTATTCACCTCCCCAAAGGTTAGTTCGTGCATTCTGGCAACATCATCCTATTCCACGAGATCCAGGGGCCCTCCACCCACTCCTCCTCTTAGTCCTGTCAAAAACAAGAACAAAGGCAAGATGGAAGATTTGAACAACGTCAGAAAGGAGAATTCAACTGAACGGGTAGAGGCCACTAATGGTCATGGTACTCAGGTTCCTAAGAAAAATGTATCCCAACTTGAACAGAAATTGCTGAAATTCCAGGAAGAGCTCGATCAAGTCCGGAATCTGGCAAGCCTGTCATTTTCCCTCAGCACCCCAGATATCACCTTTCCCAATATTCAGAACCCTACACCACGTCAAAACATACCGAAGCAACAGAATCACCCCGCTTCTCACACTATTCCACCAAAGACCCAATGCAACACCTGCCACCTCTCAAATAACACNCGATCTAACTTTGGCTTGAGGGAATAGGATTCGAGTATTGTTTGCTAATTGCTAAATGTTGGGTACGGTGTATAGGCATGGTGACGAGTATCTGTACACCGGTGTCTAGCATGACCGTGAGTCCTTATTTGTGCTTATTTGGGATTCGGTAGTGACTCTTCCTTGTTAATTGGTGGTTTTTATATGATATGGAAGGAATGAGAAGGAAATATGATTTGTGAACTGCTTGGAGCGTTGGCTCGATTTTTGACCCGATTATAAAGTAAGGAATGAACGTAGTAAAAAGGGATGTGATTATCTCCCCTGCCGGGATGTTTGAACATATTGTTGTTGCTCCCTTGCCGGGATATTTAATGTTGTTTGTCTATCCCCTTGCCCTGTTGTTTGTGATTGTTGTTTGGGTGAGGAAGAGTGATATGCACGAAGGGTCATTCCGTGCCATGCTTTGATTATTTATGCACGAAGGAACATTCCGTGCCATGTTTGATTATATTTGCACGAAGGGTCATTCCGTGCCATGTTTTGATTATTTATGCACGAAGGAACATTCCGTGCTCTGATTTGATTACAATTGCACGAGGATCATTCCGTGCCATGATATGAGAGTTATGTGAGGGAAAGCACGAAGGTTGATGCCGTGCACTTTATTTGATTGTTTTGGTGAGTACGAGAGTAAAAGCACGAAGGGTGATGCCGTGCACTTGTCTTTGATTTTCCTGATGTTTTTGCTGATAATTGAGTTCCGTTGTCCTCTACTTCTATTTATTGATTTTCTTGTTGTTATCGGTTCAAGTGCATTAGTTGTCTTATTCTGCTATTACTGAGTTTCCTTATGTTGGCATTTTTCTTTATTATGTTTCTTGTCATTACTTGTTTTCTTCGGTGAGTCATAATTATTGTGTACTTGTTGTCTTATGAATTCGTATAAATTGTTGCGTTGTATGGAGTAAATTTCATTAGAAGAACTGTTGATATTATAAAATGGGATCGTGTGGCACGCCGACCACTTATATATTATAAAATGGGATCGTGTGGCACGCCGACCACTTATATATTATAAAATGGGATCGTGTGGGACGCCGACCACTTATATATTATAAAATGGGATCGTGTGGCACACCGACCACTTATGTGTTGTAAGATGGGATCGTGTGGCACGCCGTCCACGTAATCTGTGTTGGAAGGTACCAGTTGTGATTTTTCCTTATTTACTCCTACCGTTCTATTTTTATCCGTTATCCCCAAAAGCATGTTTTTCCCCTCCCAGTCTTGATTATTATTTTCCGCTGTTATTTTTGTAGTACTTGTACACATATAGATATCTGCACAGGTTGATTGGTGGTCCTGTCTAGCCTCGTCACTACTTCGCCGGGGTTAGGCCAGGCACTTACCAGCACATGGGGTCGGTTGTGCTGATGCTACACTTCTGTGCTCTTTTGCACAGATCACGGTACCGGAGCAGCTTTTGGACCACATCAGTAGTTGATTGGGAGCTGGCATCAATCTAGGGACTTTCGAGGTAGCCTAGCTGGCGTTCGCAGGTCGGGGTCCCTTTCCATGTTTTTAGTTTGTTTTCCTTGTACCGAGACAAACATTGGTGTATTTCTATTCTGACTTGTTTTTAGCACTCTTTAGTAGTTCGTGAGTTAGCGACACCAGTCTTGGGTAGAGAAATGCTAACTTCCGCAAATTTTTGGGTTTTCAGTTATTTAAGTTCTAAAGACTTCCGCTTTTATATTAACTGTCTCGTTGATCTTTATATTTGTTGATGATGTTAAGAGTAATATTAAATCAATTGGCTTGCCTAGCTCCTATTAGTAGGCGCCATCACGACTCCCGATGGTGGGAAATCCGGGTCGTGACAAGTTGGTATCAGAGCGCTAGGTTACATAGGTCTCGCTACTCACGGACAAACTCGGTAGAGTCCGAGGGATCGGTACGGAGACGTCTGTATTTATCCCCAGAGGATACAGAGTTAGGAAAGTTTCACATTTGTTCTTTCTTGTCGTGCGGTTCTGTTTCTCAAACACAGGTTGAATTTCTACTCTTGTCCTTTCACGAATGGCGAGGTCATGTACCGCTCCTTCAGCTGAGCAGCAGCACAGACCGGTGATAGATCGACTTCGTCTTTGGAGGCTTTGTGGAGGTAAAGGTATTAGAGGTGGAGGTAGTGATGCTAGAGGTGGAGGTAAAGGTATCAGAGATGGAGATGCAGGTATTGTTCTGGTTTGTGGTAGAGAAGCTTCGGTTTTATTTTGCGCCGTATCCGATCGTGCCTAGTGATTCTATCATGGTGGATTTCGACGTTATATTAGGGATATATTGGTTGTCCCCGTATCATGCTATCTTGGATTGCTATGCCAAGACTGTGACCTTAGCGTTGCCCGATATGCCTCGTTTAGAGTGGAGGGGCACTCTAGGTTATTCTACCCGCAGTGTTATTTCATATGTGAAGGCTCGACGCATGGTCGAGAAGGGGTGTTTAGCTTATCTGGCGTATGTTCGCGATTCCAGCACAGAGGTCCCTTCTATTAACTCTGTTCCTATTGTTCGAGAGTTTCCCGAGGTCTTTCCTTCAGACCTGTCGGGTATGCCACCCGATAGGGATATTGATTTCTGTATTGATCTGGCTCCGGGCACTCAGCCCATTTCTATCCCGCCGTATCGCATGGCCCCGCCAGAGTTGAAAAGTTAAAGGACCAGTTGCAGGATTTGCTAGAGAAGGGTTTTGTCAGGCCTAGTGTTTCTCCTTGGGGTGCGCCGGTGTTATTTGTGAAGAAAAAGGATGGTTCGATGAGGGTGTGCATTGATTACCGACAACTGAACAAAGTGACGATCAAGAATAAGTATCCACTGCCGAGGATTGATGATTTGTTTGACCAGCTTTAGGGTGCAAAGGTGCTTTCAAAGATAGACTTGAGATCTGGCTACCATCAGCTGAGGATTAGGGCGTCTGATGTCCCTAAGACAGCATTTCGCACTCGGTATGGGCATTATGAGTTTTTGGTCATGTCATTTGGGTTGACCAATGCCCCAGCAGCATTTATGGAGTTGATAAACAGAGTGTTCAGGCCTTATTTGGACTCGTTCATGATAGTCTTTATTGATGATATTCTAGTATACTCCCGCAGCCAAGAGGAGCACGAGCAGCACCTCAGAGTGGTTCTTCAGACTCTGAATGATAGTCAGTTATATGCTAAGTTCTCGAAGTGTGAGTTCTGGTTGAGTTCGGTTGCATTTCTGGGTCACGTTGTATCAGCAGAGGGTATTCAGGTGGACCCGAAGAAGATTGAGGCAGTCAAGAACTGGCCTCGACCAGCATCAGCTACTGAGATCCGGAGTTTCTTGGGGTTAGCAGGTTACCATCGCCGGTTCGTGGAGGGATTTTCATCTATTGCAGCCCCGATGACCAGATTGACCCAGAAGGGTGCCCAGTTCAGATGGTCAAATGAGTGTGAGGCGAGCTTTCAGAAGCTCAAGACGGCTTTGACTACGACACCGATATTGGTTTTGCCCACAGGCTCAGGGCCTTATACAGTTTATTGTGATGCTTCCCGTATTGGGCTTGGTGCAGTATTGATGCAGGATGACAGAGTCATTGCTTATGCTTCGAGGCAGTTGAAGATCCACGAGAAGAATTAACCGGTTCATGATCTAGAGTTGGTAGCCATTGTTCATGCTTTGAAGATTTGGAGGNGGGACGACCATGGATTCATGCTGTCGGGGCCGTAGCATCAACACTGCATCAGGCAGTAAAATTCGAATGGAACCACCAAGAGGTGATCATTCACGGTGACGGTAGCAACCCTATATACAGTCGCCAGACTATTCCGTCAATCGAAGGAAGAAGGAAGCTAGGTGGAGAGACTTACCACCACATTGAACGGGTAAATGCTGTTGACAAAGATAAATGGTGGGATAGCAAAATCGAGAGTATACTGAATTGGAGTGGGTACGAACCTGGCAAGGGGCTCGGAAAGAACCTCCAAGGAATCGCTAAACCCATAAAACTCAAGAAACACGGCACTACTTTCGGTCTGGGATATGAGTACACCTGGGAAGAATTCAACAACTGGTCGCCACCATGGCGCGGTCCTTACTATCCACTGGAGCAGCCAATACCGCGTTTGGAGCAGACTTTCCAACAAGCCGACGTTGTTTATGGGTCAGACGAAGAAGAAGCACTGGCAGTAGTGAAGAACTTGTTCCTAGAAGACAATGACATGGACTGCTGTGTTATTCTCGAGGAGGAGGGGGAGGAAATCCCTTCCATACAGGCCGTGAGCAAAGGAGCATGCCTCAATAACTGGACCATCAGGACAACCAGAGCCCGACGAGCCTCGGGGTAGCAAGGCTAAAACAAGCATCATGCACTATTTTTATTTACTAAATGATTTTCTTTTCGCATTTTAATTCCCGCAATAAGATCTTCAATGTTCAAAACAGTTATGAAATTTATCAAAGCATTTTGACTTTTCTTATGAATCAACACTCATTATTATTTTTCTCTCATTACTTTACTTATACAGCATTACTATTACTTATCTTGATGAACCAATGACTGTGACATGCCATGAGACAACGCAACAAACGGCATTGATTCAGAGGAAGATGGCATACCAGATGAGATTGTCAAAGAAGTTAAAAACTTTGAGAACAGACCTAAGTCCAACATAGACGAGACCAAAATTGTTAACCTGGGAGATGCAGAAAACGTCAAGGAAACACGAATCAGCGTTCACTTATCGCCATCAGAAAAGAAGGAATACACAGAATTTCTAAAGGAATATGAGGACATATTCGCCTGGTCATATGATGACATGACTGGTCTGAGTACGTCTATTGTGGCTCACAAGCTGCCAACCGATCCAGCATGCCCGCCGGTAAAGCAAAAGCTCAGAAAATTCAAGCCTGATATGAGTTTGAAAATCAAGGAAGAAGTCACTAAGCAAGTCAAAGCTAAGGTTCTCAGGGTAGTAGAATACCCGACATGGTTAGCCAACATCGTGCCAGTGCCAAAGAAGGATGGGAAGGTCAGAGTCTGTGTCGACTACCGGGATCTCAACCAGGCCTGTCCGAAAGACGACTTCCCTTTGCCGAACATACACATCTTGATTGACAATTGCGCCAAGCATGAGTTGCAATCATTTGTAGATTGTTTCACGGGTTATCACCAGACCTGGATGGATGAAGAAGATGCTGAGAAAACGGCTTTCATTACACCATGGGGAATGTACTGTTACAAGATGATGTCGTTCGGCCTGAAGAATGCAGGGGCCACCTACATGAGGGCCATGACTACCATTTTCCATGATATGATACACAAGGAGATTAAGGTATATGTAGACGATGTCATCGTCAAGTCCAAGAAGGCCACTGATCACATGGAAGATTTGAGGAAGTTCTTCAATAGATTGCGAAGGTACAACCTTAAACTGAACCCCGCGAAGTGCGCATTTGGGGTTCCTGCTGGGAAATTGCTTGGGTTCATTGTGAGTCACCGTGGAATAGAACTAGATCCATCAAAAGTCAAAGCTATTGAAGAATGACCACCGCCAAGGAACAAGAAAGATGTGATGAGTTTCTTGGGAAGGCTCAATTACATCAGCCGATTCATAGCACAGTCTACGGTTATTTGTGAGCCAATCTTTAAGATGTTGAAGAAGGACGCCGCCACCAAATGGACCAATGACTGCCAAAAGGCCTTCGACAGAATCAAAGAGTACTTGTCAACACCACCAGTCTTGGTCCCGCCTGAGCCAGGTAGACCCCTATTACTCTACCTCGCAGTATTGGATGGAGCTTTCGGTTGCGTTCTGGGGCAGCATGATGAAACGGGGAGGAAGGAGCAGGCCATCTATTATCTCAGTAAGAAGTTCACCCCATACGAGGCCCGGTATTCTCTGTTAGAGCGCACCTGTTGTGCTTTGACTTGGGTAGCTCAGAAGTTGAGGCATTACTTCTGCGCCTATACTACATATCTCATATCAAGGATGGACCCTTTGAAGTACATCTTTCAGAAGCCCATGCCCACCGGCAAGCTAGCCAAGTGGCAAATCCTGTTGAGTGAGTTCGACATTGTTTACGTAACTCAGAAAGCGGTCAAGGGACAAGCACTGGCAGACCACCTTGCCGAGAATCCCGTGGATGGAGAATACGAACCCCTAAAAACGTATTTTCCTGATGAAGAGGTATCATTCATAGGAGAAGATATTGCAGAATCCTATGACGGTTGGAGAATGTTTTTCGATGGAGCAGCAAATTTCAAAGGAGTTGGCATAGGAGCAGTCCTAGCATCAGAAACCGGTCAGCATTATCCAGTGTCCGCCAAACTCAGGTTCCTGTGCACCAACAATATGGCCGAGTACGAAGCTTGCATCCTAGGGCTCAAAATGGCCATTGACATGAACATTCAAGAGCTGCTAGTTATTGGAGATTTAGACTTACTTATGCATCAGGTACGAGAAGAATGGGGGACCAAGAACTCCAAGATACTCTCGTATTTGCATCATGTACAGGAATTGAGGAAAAGGTTCACGAAGACGGAGTTCCAACATGTTCCCAGAGTCCAGAATGAGTTCGCCGACGCATTGGCTACCCTGTCGTCTATGATACAACATCCAAACAAGAATTTCATTGATCCCATTCCAGTAAAGATCCATGATCAGCCTGCTTATTGTGCCCATGTTGAAGAAGAAGCAGACGGAAAGCCTTGGTTTCATGATATCAAGGAATATTTGGCAAAAAGAGTACCCAGAGCTGGCAAATCCTACTCAGAAACGCACACTTTAGAGATTGTCCAACAATTTCTTTCATAGCGGAGGAATCCTATATAGGAGGACTCCCGATTTGGGATTACTAAGGTGTGTCAACTCAAAGGAAGCATCCAGGCTACTAGAAGGAATTCATGCTGGGACCTGCGGTCCACACATGAACAGTTTTGTCTTAGCAAAGAAGATACTCCGAGCTGGTTACTTTTGGATGACAATAGAAACAGACTGCATCCAGTATGTCCGGAAATGCCACAGCTGTCAAGTACATGCAGATATGATAAAGGTACCTCCAAATGAACTTAATGCAACAAGCTCACCTTGGCCGTTCGCCGCTTGGGGAATGGATGTTATTGGACCAATCGAGCCTGCCGCTTCCAACAAACACAGGTTTATCCTAGCAGCAATCGATTATTTCACCAAATGGGTCATAGCAGCATCTTACAAAGCAGTGACTAAGAAAGTCGTGGCAGACTTTGTCCGCGACCGCATTGTTTGTCGATTCGGGATTCTAGAGTCAACTATTACTGATAATGACTCCAACCTTAACAGCGACTTGATGAAAGCTATGTGTGAAACCTTCAAGATCAAACACAAGAATTCCACAGCCTATAGGCCGCAAATGAATGGAGCTATAGAGGCCACCAACAAGAATATTAAGAAGATATTGAGGAAAATGATAGAGAAGCATAAACAGTGGCACGAGAAGTTATCATTTGCTCTACTGGGGTATCGCACCACAGTCCGCACATCAACCGGGGCAACCCCCTATATGCTGGTTTACGGTACGGAGGCCGTCATTCCCGCTGAAGTAGAAATTCCTTCCCTAAGGATCATACAGGAAGCTGAGCTCGACGACGCAAAGTGGGTGAAAAGTCGTTATGAACAACTAGCCCTTATAGACGGAAAGAGAATGAATGCAGTCTGCCATGGTCAGCTCTATCAGAACCGAATGTCCAGAGCCTTCAACAAGAGAGTCAAACCAAGACAATTCACATCGGGGAAGCTGGTGTTAAACAAAAATTTTCCACATCAAGATGAAGCCAAGGGGAAGTTCTCTCCCAATTGGCAGGGTCCATACATGGTCCACCGGGTTCTGACAGGCTGAGCCCTCATACTTGGAGAAATGGATGGAGAAGTCTGGCCAAAGTCGATCAATTTAGATGCAGTCAAGCGTTACTATGTGTGATCTTTATGTTTTCCCTATATGATGTAATGGAACTACGCCTGACCTGATTCCCGTTTAAGAGGGGATACGTAGGCAGCCCTACGGGTTAAGGATGACGTTTGGGCCTTCGATTGAGTAATGCTTTGAAGAAAAAAAAGGATTTCATGGATGGAACGGAATTAGAATACCCCCACCCATAAGATGAATCACGTTGGGATGCTATGAAATATGGTTATTGAAGTATAGTATCGCCCCTAGGTGGATTAGGCAAGTCACTTCAGATATCCCCCGATGAGACGTAAGCCCTAGTGGTAATGTATTATGTAAGAAGTTTCAAGTTATTAGTGGTAGATTGTAGATCAACATTGAGGTGAATCAACAATGGATGGATAAAAGTTACAAAATATGAGATGAGATTAGGCCATCAGTCTTAAGATGAACAGTAATGATGAAGCGTTAAAGGACTTAGATTTATACATATAGGATGAGCAACGAGAGTAACCTGGAGTTTGGTAGCAGACCTCAGTAACGATAAATCGAAGTAAGAGTTATGGAATAGTATGACCTACCTAGATGTAGTAGAATCATACGGATAGATAACCGGGTCTATGAAATAAGATATAGCAACATTAGTAAGTTTAACAAAGTAACGAGCGAAGAACTTCAGTATGCCTATAGGTTCCCAGAGGGGAAAGTTGTCATAGCTATGCATATGTTCAAAAAGTAAGGCCTAGAGATTGGCTAAAAGATGGAGGGAAGAGTCGCATAGGTGCACATACAAGGCAAAAGTCGTACAGGCTGCATGATAGAAGGTAACAATAGTTACGAGATTGGAAGAGTTCTGACCACAAGTCATGGTGTGAGAAAGAGGCCTAAAGGGGGGAATGCCCTGGCCTTTGGATTTATTCACAGAATAGTTTACTAGGTGGAAAGGAGAGTACGAAATATTCGGAAGACATAAGTGATGAAAATGATAAGTACATCAGTCAACATTCGAGGACGAATGTTCCAAATGGGGGAATGATGTTACACCCCGTAGTATTGTACGTTGGATTTGTCATAAGATAGTTGACAACTGTTCAAGGACAAGATTATTTTGAGGTTATACCTATTATGCTATTTCAAACAAATGATAAGTAAATGCGTGAAGGTGAAAGGGTAAGCAAATCGAAGAAAAGGAGTTTCGTTGAAGTTTGACATTTTGAGATAAAATACGGTCCAAGCCATATAAGGTACCACATGACCATGATAGTAAGGTGTATAAAGTTTGTCAAAAGTGAGTTATATTTTAAGTAATTTGAGATAATTCCTAATTATGTGGATAATTGGGTAATTATTGATTTTTAGTGGGAGATTAACTAAGTAGTTAAAATATTTGGATAAGCTCAATGAGCCTCAACATATCAGCCAAGTGCCTTAGGCAAATGTGACTCTTAAGTTCATATAGTAAGGTGGCACACTTAGATGATTATGTGGCTAAGTCATCACATACGTGGGCCCCACACCCACTAAGGTATAAGACCTCTCTAATTCACAAAGAGAGGTGCTTTCGTACGAAGTTATATTATTTGTAATTCTAAGGGAGCCCGGTATAGTCTTTAAGAATATCATGCAGATTTTTCCCTACTTCGATCCGTCATTACGTGTCTTTTTCGCAATTGACGTGTGTTAGATGGATTGTCAAGAGAATCGGCTTAGATATGTTAAGGCTATACCTTCTTTCCTTTTGGAATGATCCATATGATACAAACAAAACGAGCAAATGCGCAACTTTTATAAATGATTCTATTCACAGAAATACTAGGGGTGCCTATGTTCTTGATTCCCCTTGTGTCGTGTTATTCTATCGTTTGTTCACGGGTCTCAGAAAATACGTAAGTTGATAAAGTTTATTTTATGATATTAATCAAAGGCGGAATGATCTTATGACATACCGAGAAATCTTATTAACTCACTACTTATGCATTGCATTCAGTTATACACGCACATTGACCTATGACCAGATGGTGTTATATATATATATATATATATATATATATATATATATATATATATATATATATATATATATATATATATATACATACATATATATTTATATATATATGTATATATATATATATATATATATATATATATATATATATATATATATATATATATATATATATATATATACATA